>NW_010261468.1:0-48625 GCF_000690775.1 Eurypyga helias
GTTTCCACCCCCGCTAATAAAATATTAATATTAATAATCTTAATTATAGTTAAAAAATAACGGGGCAGAAGAAATCGGAATTTTTTTTTGGTAGAAATTTTGCATCGCAGAACAAATTTAAATATGAAAATACACAAATCTGTCACTCCGACTTACTCCTGCCCTTCAAGACGGGGTGGGGGAGAATTTGTTCATTTGCCAAGTAGAAAGGACATTTCAAGTTTCCGTGATATTAATGGTAATATTTCGGCTAGCTGGCTGGGTCTATACATGTACCAAAAAATACCCTTTAATGATCATTTTTTATGTCTTTCCTAAGTGAACCGGGAATTTCAGGTTTCCATGGAAGCTCTAAGCACACCTGCATGACGCGAAGGGCAGCTTCTACTTTAATTTGAAAACTGCTTTTTTGGAAAAAAAAAATAGTGGGACAATCAGTGCATAATGCTGGGATAAAATTTGGCTTCCCTCATTTTATTTAGAAACACATGTAATTTTCCTGTCTCGGGTAATTTACACACACACCCCACCACGCATCCCCATACACACCGAATTGTGTGCTTGCATTTGCACAGGAATCGTGGCTGTTTCCTTCAGAACAACTAAAATCAAAGCCAGGCTGGTTATGTTTTAAACAGCTAATGCATTAACTCCCTGCTTCTCTCCTCCTTCGTCTTTGGAGAATTTTATCACACCTCTTGCCAGGACAGTAAACTCTGCTAGAGATGCGGACAATTAATTTTAGGTTGAATAAAGAGAAATAAAACTCCATCCTTGGAAGATGCACAAGGGAGAAAACTGCAAACACTGACAAACCTCCTTACCCTGACTCTACGGCAGATACAGTGCAAGAGGATTTCTGCTCAAATTATAATGGCAACAGGGTCTTAAAACAGCTACTTAACTAAATCAAGGCTACTTTACTTGGTTTTGTTTTGGGGTAGGGTTTTTCTTTAATTTAATTTTTTTTTTTTTTTTTTTTTTTTTTTTTTTTTTTTTTTTTTAGTATGGGGCATCTTCTGGGGGTTTGAAATGTTCCAGACATTGTCCAGTACTTTGTCCCCGACGCCAACCGCATTCGTGTGAGACCGAAAGGGGATTAACTTGTGAACTTTTAAAAATCAGAACTTAAATGAGAGGCAAATCTAGGCCACAGCTCATTGTGGGAACCGTTTCTTAAGCAATTAAAGCGAGAAGAAATTCCTCGCAGCCTTTTTCCTTAAAGCAGCTTTCTGAAGGATTTAAGGAGGACTAGTGTCCGGTCCATCAAGAAAGATTTAAACTGCACAGTGATATAGAAAATCTCCACTTGCTCTTATTTAAAGGGGCACTATCACCATTTCCATAAGACCCTTGACATTGTTTCTTTAATCTTGTTTATAAACTTAAACAGATTTAAAAAGTTTTTTTTTTTCCTCTCCCCTGCCTCCTTTTTTTCCATGAATTCATTGAAAATATATTTGATGCAGTATTTGAAAAGAGACCAAAATAGGCTCACTTTTAAGGATTTTCTGTTACTAAAAAGTCTCAAGCCACAGCTTGCTACATTTCTCCTTTTGCTCTTGGAGGTTTGGAGGAAAGCAAGATTAGCAGGAAGAAGAATTTATAATTTTTTTTTCCTCCGAGGTCAACCACACAATAAAAGTTCCTTTCTCCCCAAATTAGGAGGACACAAAGCACCTTTTCTCCCCAAAATCGACCCAAACCTTCATCCAACGGTTGTGGTTTAGCACATTTTCCCTTGGCCAAGAGCAGAATTATATTCCAACCAGCCTCCTGCAATGTCAGGTTTCTTTCTTTTATTCCCTCCCTTCTCTTTCTTTGCCCTGCTATACTTGCACTCTCTCCTGAAGTCCTGGCTGTTGTGGCTAGTTCCTACTTATATTTAGAGGTCAGCCAGTATTTCTTTCAGTTTTTTCAATTTGAGCTCCTTGGCAAGGTTTTTCTGCGCACCATTAAAAAATACCTGCTAACCTTATTCCAGCAAAACCAGTTGTTCCCCCTTAAGTCTTAAAAAGAAAGAAAGAAAGAAAAAAAAAGTGAACACCTTGGAGTCACCAAAGCTTTTGGTGCTTATAGCTAATTAATAGCCCTAATGATATATTTCCAAGTCCATGAATACATTATGTTTGCAATCCAAAAAGGCGTTAGCCCCATTCAAGGGTACTTCAACATCTGCTCATTTAAGGGCAATTAATCATTTTGATATATGGTTTAAAATTGACTGCTTCCAAGGGACTTTTTTTTTTTTTTTTTGACAAGAATAACAAAGCAATTTGCCAGGAGCCATCTTCTGGACATGTTATTAGCAGAGCCTTCATCTTAAAGAGGGTTTAAAAAAAATCCTCAGATTTAGGTACCTGCTTTAAAGGGAACCCAACACCTTCTCTGTCCTGCTTGCTTTCTTACACCTCCTCCAATTCTTCATCTAGCCTTTCATTCCTCTGACAAGAGTTAGAGATCTTTTCCATCTTAGACCTAAAGTTTATACCTTGATTGCAGAGGCATGTGGGTTTATAATTTTGCCCCTTGAGGAGAAGGTGAGCTGAATATCATGAAACACAGAGCAAGCTCAACTCCTGTTCCTACTCTTCCTTAATTGTGATAATAACTAGTTTTATATGTTTGAGTGAAAATGCTTTATATTCCCTCATTGGCCTCATCCTTCTCTCAAAAGCAGCCAAGGGAATTTCTTTTATTTGCTATTAACTGCAGTTTGTAACTGTAATAAGCCATTCCTTAGTTTAGCCTATTTAAAAAAAAAATACCTGTAAGGAATCAAATCTACCAAGAGTATTAGGTGAAAACAGCCAAAGAGATCAATTTTTTCAGCCTCTGGTTCCTGGTAAAAGTGTTAGCTGAGAGAATGTAAAGGGGAAGTCTCTCCCGTGCAGGGAATTTAAAGTATAGTTATGATGGGCAGATCTACTTATTTATTTATTCGGTGAATCCCAGCTGTGTTCAGAGGCTCCTTCCGAACTAGGGGTCTTTTCTAGCCCAGGAGCTGCAGATGAAGTGAGAAACAGGAGGGCATCCAGGGCAAAAAAGGAGATAAACGGGAAAGGCGATAAGAAAAAGGCAAATAAATAGAGTGATGTGCCCAGTGCCACCTCCAGCGCCAAGGACAGAGCTGGGAAGGCCTTGCTGTCCTGGGAGCCACGGCTTTTGGGGTCTGGCTTCCCACAGGGACGCCCCATGCCTGGATTGTTCTGTCGCAAAGGCACAGGTGGTTTTCTTCCATTCTTTTCACAGGCTGCCTAGAAAGAATAACGAAAACAGAAATTTTGCAATAATATAACAGAAATGTTCCTATTTGGTTTAAAATGTTAGGAATTTTCTTTTCTGACTTGATGCACTAAAACTTCCCTGTAGGTTAATACCTGCGTTGGATTCAGAGCCTTTTATCCATGGCTTTCCTCTGGTCCAGGACCATCCCAGGCCTAAGCTACCCCTTGTCCCCATCCAATTTTTATCCATCAGTTTAAAGCCAGGGAAAATGTCACTGTTTGCTTATAAAATGCTATCTAAATGAGTGGAGTTGGTTTAAATAATGTCCCCCTTACAGAAGATTTGGATTTTGATTAGAAATTTGAAGTTATGCTCGAAATAACTGAATAGTGTGGGGAAATAACCCTCCAAACAGGGAAGAAATGTGGGTGGCTCTGATTTGGCTCTGTCATTGTGGTGCCTTGCAGTTATAGTTTGGGTACGAGCCATCTCCCTTCCCTTCTGAGGATGGAATACCGTGGACAGACGGCATCTCCCAGGTCACATGGGGGAGAGAGCCTGGACCATCAACCACCCAGTAGCTCCTTGGTTTTGAGATCTTCTGAGAAAAATGTTCTTTGACCGCAACGAGGCTTGAGTAATGCCAATGTAATGTAATTCCAGACCCTTCACCTTTGTATTTTGCTGAAAAAAAATTGCCCACGGTTCAGGAGGGCTTGAGCACAGGCTGAAGGTTTGTCCCATCTTCTGCTGCCAAAGGAGGAACCGGGAAGCCTGATCTGCTCAGTCCCTCTGTGAAGGGTGGGCAACATGTTTGTTGGTTTTTTGGTTTTTTTTGCTGCATTCCCTCCCATGGATTAATTTAGGGGAAAGTAATCTCTTGGGGCTTTACAATGGTCATACTGAAACCCGGCGTGAACAAATCCACCTACCCATCTTTACAGACATCCTTTATGGCCCGGATCCGCTTGCAATTTTAATATTCTCCACGCTCCTTGGATGCACGGTGGGATGCTGCTTCTCCTCTGACAGGCGTTTCCTCACCAGAAGAGCCTTTCCTCACTTCTTTGGGAGCTGGGGAGCTCCAAGCTGTCATTTAAACCCTGATGGGACTTGTGGAAAGGTGGATGTGGAAGGAGGCTGTGATAGGGATGATACAGCTCTGGTTCTCCAGCTTCTGGAATACTGGAAATGTTATCCAAGTGGAACAGAAACTTCAGAAAGTTGCTTAAATTCAGGTCTTGCCTATGGGCTTGGCATGGAGAGACTCTGCTTTTTCTAGGTAGAGCCCCACTCCATGCAAATAGCAGGGGAAACTCTGCCTCTGCTTTGCTTGCCTTTGCAGCACCCTGTGATTCAGGCAGCTGCCATTAGCTGTGGGGATTTCTTATTTGGGTTTTTTTAAGAGCACGAAGTAAGTCTGTAAGAGGACTTGCTTTCTCTGGGAATGACATGATGCGCCTGTCTGTGTGGGTACAGGTAATGCGAGAAGTTGGAGGCAAAGGAGTTTCTGACCCTGGTTTTCCTGAACCCTTAAGCCACTGTAATAGCCCTCTGTTCCCTTAGCTGAGGTCTAACTCTGCACTTTGGGGTGCTCCGTGTCCAACATCACTGTCTGCTGTGCTTTATCCTCCAGGGCATGGATCTTACTTATCCTTGGGAGAGACACTGCTCTTGCAGCTTGATTGCCTCTGAGTGTGAACCCAGGCTCAGTGTATACTGAGAGTTTGGTTGTCCCAACCTCCTATCACTGAAAACAAAGGAGGGCTTTGCCTTTGAGACTAATGATCTGGCCCTTACGTAGCACATCAGAGCCAGAGCTGGATCTCCCCAGCCATCTTTTCAGAAAGAAGTCCAAATACTGTCTCGTGGACATCAGTGCAAGCTCTGCCTGCCCTGGCAGCGAGGCTGGACGCAGCTCAGCTCTGTTTCGCTGGTGTAAATCCCAAGTAATTTATTCAAAAGCGATGATATTTATCTAGATTTACATCATTTAGCACTAAGTTCAGTCCTTCGGTAACGGATGCTCAAATGCATGACTGCATTTATTTTTTACCTACCTCTGAGCAAAATGATAGATATGTTTCCTGGGGGATAAAATCCATCTCCCAGGCACAAAGCCGGGCTAGCCGTGTTTTCCACAGGAGAAAATTCAAGGACACGGGAGAGCTGGGGAAAATCAACTCTCCCTTCCAGATGAAGAGGGTGGCCCAGTGGCCACCTCCACCTGCACTTGTGCAATAGTGGCTCCAGCCCTCACGTTGTGTTTGAGCGTTTGAAGCGTTTCAACCCGATTTCCCCAACTCCCTGTTGTGGGGATGCGTTGGCTGCAGGCACCAGCCAAAACAACCCACCGTGTGCCACTGCTGCAGTGGGTTTCTCCGAGGTGGGGACAAAGGAGGGGAAAGGAAAACGAGCTCTGCTCAGTTTTGGGTAACGCATGACATGAAATATGTGAGGTAAACACCTTATTAGAAATGATTTGTCATCCCTCTGCCTCTCTCAGCTGCATGTAGCTCTATCTCCAGACTATTATAGTATCAAATATATTTTACAAGAGTTTTACCTACAGGTGACTTGCTCTTTATTACTGGATGTAGGCAAAATCAATACTTTAGTAACTAGAAGATCATTTATTTTGCTTTTTGAAACATTTTTCAACAGTGGGAGAGCAGCTAAACCCCACGAAGCTATGATTAAGAGCCACAAACTCTACCTTCCTTTCTTTCTCCCCCTCCTAACCCATTTATTGACTTAAATAGGTAATTTCCAAACCCAGAGCATCATCCTGAACAGCCACTGCTGGTGCACGCTTTTCTTTTTCTTTTTTTTTCCCTTGCAGACAGATAATTCTTTAAACTTGGGTAATTTCAAGGGGGAATCAACTTAATATAAATGTACCTGTCACTGGTTGAAATAGAAGCAGATTCTGGCCTTTCAATAAGGCCACTTTTGCAGTCCCACACTGGGGAAAAATCAAAAATTGCTGCAACTGATAATGCATTCCTCCAGCTCTGCAGCCCTGATGGAGTTCAGTCAGGCCAAATACCCCGGCTGCTTTTATGTGTTTATTTTACCTTCTGATTTGTTTTGAAGGTCATATGATGCAAAGATGTGGAGAGAAAATGCTTGTTGTTTAAGGAGGTTTGTCTCTAAGTCACAGCGCTCTTCTGCCGGTGAGTGCCCTGCAGGGAAAGGAAAACTCAGCCTTTGGATGCGCAGGCGGACAGAGAGAGGTGACATCTGTATCCCACAGCAGCCTGGGGGTTTGTTCAACCCCCTGCAAGCTGAGTGGAAGAGAATTTCCCCATGTGGCGTTGGGTGAGGAGGAAAATCCTTCCTCCAGAAGAGTAGCTCTCCAAGGGCCTTTCGCCCACCCCAGGATGCATTCCCAGCATCCCACCACCTCAGGCCTCTGCAAACTGCTGGTGCAATGACACCCCATGACGTGTGACGTGGTCGCTGTGGGGTCAGCCAGCTCTCCCAGGGTCCTGTCCCCATCTGATTCTCCCTTCCAGCAGTGGGAGCAGGATGCCAGCTTTAAGGAGCTCCCAAATCCATAGGGATTTATCTGCGTCTCTCAGTTTGTGAGCTGCTGAGATTTTGTGCCTCTGTTTCACCCCAAAACATGGAAGGAAAAGCCTTGGGCAACTTGCCAGCTTGCACATCAGAAGGGAGAAGGAGGGATTGCTATGGGAACTGATGGACTATTTTTGTGTTTTCCCACCCTTTTAGGTGGGAAATATGTACTTATATATTGTCACACTAAAAAAAAAAAAAAAACCACAAAAGAAAGAGAGGTGGATTCAGTTTTGGGTTGCTCCACTCTGAATTTGAATGTTTGGGATTTTTTAAAGGGCTGCTAGTCAAGAAAAATAAAATTAAATTCTATTTCCCAACAGAGCATTGTTGTCAGACAGCTGTGCTTCTGCTGTGTGGGCCCACACTGGTTTGGTGTTTCTGGCACACTACACCTCTCGGAAGGTGTTGTGCTTAAGTCTGGTTGACTTTTTTGGTGCATCAAGGGAACCTGCCTGACCTGCGGTTCAACAGTGGAAAGGCAGCCTGGCCAGAAAGCAGGAGCTGAGGAGGGGTAAACCAGGCTGTAAAGCCCTAAAGGCATCAGAGATACATGAAACTTTCCGTTTAATTTTGTTATGACACAGCAGAGGGAAAAGCAAAACAGAAGAGATTTTCAGAGCACTGAAATGTTATTCTTTTTCCCTAAAAGAATTAGATGCTTTGACTTTTCCAAGTGTACATCTTCCGGCTTAAACAATTGGTATTCTGCAGAAAACGAATCCTCCAATTTCTTTAACTCTATTTTGGGCTGAAAAAGTGTTGAAACAGCTGGATTTTCCTTGGATGGGGAATCTCACTTGGCTCAAGCTGCTCTCGATATTTCTGATTTCAAGCCAGAGAGATGAAATGGCAAGGGGGCCATCCGAGGAGCTAGAAAGATGAAAACACGGCTGTAAGGGGGTCGGCTTGTGACAGGGCTGAGCATGGCCGGACCAGAGTAGTGGGTGTACCTTGGCTCAGCATCCATGACATCTTGGGGAAAATCACTGGGGAAATCTTGCTTTATCCATATAACACCACTCTCACATTGTTCTTTGGAATTATTATTTTTTTTCTCAAATGTTGACTGTATCCATTACTTGTAATGGCTTAAACTAGGATAATTTGGCTAATATGTTCGCATGGATATTTTTCCTGCCTGGGCTCAGCACCCCTTTGGTCTTAACAAATCTTCTCAAGCAGCCATTGGGTATCAAGTCAAACAAGAAAAGATGTTTGCTTAAAAACCTACATATGCACATGTTTGTATATCCATGCTCAAATACATGCACAAGTGCGTGTGTATAACCTACAAGCTCTCCAGACTGAATTATTTATCATCTGGAATGTCTTTTGATAGAGTCACAGACATTGAGAATCACTTGATTTCCCAGAAAAATCTGATATAATAGTCTGCTAGTGACAGGAAGGATTTTTAGTGTTTCTTTTTAATGGGTATTACCTCTTTTAATAAAATCTAATTCCCTGTTTTGAAGAGAAGAGCCTGATTCCCTCACTTGGTATAAGCAAGGATGCTTCTTCTTTCCTTCTGGCACAGCTACACAGGGTCACACACATGGAGGTTAGCAGGCCAAGGAGCCCCCAGACCCCGGTGTGGTGCTGCACGTGTACTCTCACAGCTTTGTTACAAGGGCTGTGGGTATTGAGGCATGACCCCGTGTCCCCCAAAATAAACAAAAAGCAAGAGGAAATACAAGGATTGCCACAGGGTGGAAATAAGTTGCCTGTTGGGAGTTTTTCTGGATTTGTGTTGGGGTTTGGTTTTTTTCCTGCTACTCATCCCTGCTTTCGAAACGGTCTTGTCATGCAGGAGGGGTTGGCAAGTGCAAAGCCCCTTTGCGTTTCGGTTTGAGTAGGAGTAAATCTCCCATATGTATAAAATCTCGGGTTTTTGGAGGTCCTCTGCCTCCTGCCAAATAAACCAGGCTGTCTCCTAACGCTTGGAAGGCCTGCGGGCAGGGGAAATGGTGTGCCATCAACACTTGGGTCCTGCTCTTGATTTCTTTCTATTTTATTTAAAGCTGTTTTGCAAGGATGTCGTTACGTGGGGCTTTTCCACTCTTTCTCTTTGCTCTCAGACTCGTGCCAGAGCTGGCCCAGGACCTGGCTCTGGCCAGTGGGGACATCTCCTTCACACGTGCCAAGATCTCCCAAAGGTGGGAAAGCCAAGGACTGCCAGCCCCTTGCATGGCTGACCAGTGTTTGAATAAATGGGATGCCTCACCTCCTGATGCTGGACGCCAGCACGTCCGGAGCAACTCCGTGGCTTCTTTTCATCAGGGTTTGCTGATGGTGGCCCAGATTTCAACCAGGAGAAATGCTGGCCAAGCCACGCCAAGGTCTTGCCTTCCCTTTGCCTTTCTCTTGGCCACCTCGGCTGAATTTTGCTCATTTTGGAAAAGTCACCGGCGGGAGGCTGGGAGGCGGCGGTTCCGGCGGTCTCACCCCCTCTGCTCCACCATCCACCGTTCCCACTAGAGATTTGGCCATCTCGCATTCACAACGTGTCCGGCAAAGTTTGTGTCAGGGGGTATAAACTTTAGATTTGTGTGACCAAGGCATTCCCAATTCTGTTGCATGTGTTCCCCTGTCTCTCCCTCTCCCCCCGTCTTTCTCTTGGCTGTGAAACAGCACAAGGAGACTCTTTGTATGCTCCTAATCCTGAAGCAACACAGCTTTAGCAACATCCAGGGATAAAAGCACCATCAAACCACAACTTTATGGGGGCAAATCTCCTCTAATCCCTCGCTTTAGCTAAACAAAGCTTCTTGCCCTAATCCGCTATCGCTTTAAAAAAAAAAAAAAGCTCAGATTTTGTTTTTAGTAAGAAGATGATCCAAAGGACTAATTTTAAGAGAGACTAACCAACTCTGACAGCTTTTAAAATAGACGACAAGAAAATAGATGCAAACTTCCCTCTCAATTCAAGGGTTTTCAGGCTATGCAATAAGAAAAATATCCAGGGTTTAACTGCTTTCTTTTAAGCTCACTCTTATTGTATTAAATGCTCTGACCAACTCAGATTCAAATCACCAGGCCTAAATGCCATTTGATCTTTAAAAAGAGAGTTAAAAAGTGTGCATATTATTCCCAGGAAGGCAGTCCAAGGAAAATCAATTATCATAAACAAGGATTATATTACACACACGGTCAATATGGAAAAACAAACACGTTGCTGATAATGGGCTGCTGAAGGAGCTCACATCTGAAAACCCTCGGACTGTGTTAAACACAGTTCTTTATTAATTTCAGGATGGGTGTAAGTATGGTAGTGGAGAGTTAACGAGCTCTGAAACAGTCAGGCCAAGTTTTCACTCCAAACTTGAACCAAATCTTGATTTTTTCTTCCCTTCTTTTTTTTTTTCTTCTTTCTTGCAGGGGGCAGGAGAAGTGTTACAGTTTGGCCTGGGGGCTCCAGTGTGTGTGTGTGGTTTAGGGCTTCTTGGCTTCAGATGTGGGATATGTTGGGCTAGGGGGGTTCATGGGGACCCGCTCTGGTCCCCTGCCGACCCTGCTGCTTTGGGTCACAGCAGGGAGCCGGTGCCCATCTCACCTCTCCCTGAGTGCTGTGGGAAATAGTTAAACTCATCGGTTTCTTCTTCTGGTTTGTATCTCTACATGTGGCAGGGTGGGGATTTTGGGGATTCTTTCGGTGTCTAGCCTGGCATCCAGCAATCTGCCTGGAGGATGAGGAGGATGAAGAGCAGGGTTTCATCCTTACTCATGCTTTGCTCCAGAGAAGGAGGAGAAATCTGCACCTGCATTTTTCCATCATGCCTGATACAGCCTGAACACCTTGCTGATGCGAGGAAGGGGACATCACCATGGATTTGACCCCTTGGTACACCTGGTCAGGGAGGCAGGGATGGACTGGAGTGCCCACCCATCTGCTCCCATGCTCTGACCCTGCCCCAGAACAGGGATGGGACCTATTCTCGTCACAGATCCTTCCTCCAAGCTGGCTGGGAAGCAACAGAAAAAAAGAGTATTTCTTTCCCCAAGGGAATTCCAGCAGTTTGAAATGTGGTTTGGTGCAAATCTCACTGGGAAGTCAAAATTATCTGTGGATAATTTTGGCATTGTGACGTCAAAGGACGTGAGTAAATACCGAATATGGCACGAACAGGGTATTAAATACAACTGAAGCTGCAGGAATATCTTGACATAACATAAAAGTAGAAGTTAAATAAAGTGAGGAAACTCCCCTCACGTGGAAACTTGCTGAAATGAGGCACTTTTGATGCTGAGTGTGCTGAGAGACTCTGGGCAGATTCTTTGGATGTTTTCCCATTATGAAAGGTTGTCGGGCGCGACATGTTTTTGCCACGTGTTGGCTGATCACAGTCAGATGGGAACTGGTTCTGTCTGAGGCATTCAGAGCATCGCCCATGGGCCCAGCTCACAGTCCCAAACCCCTCCTTGCTGCTGCTCGTCCCAGCCTGCACCAACAGCCATGGACCCCATTTCACCTTTGAGGAAACCCACTGATGACCTCCAAGATGCTCTGCCTGGGGGTACCCTGTGCTGGCATTGCACCCCACTAGGCACACTTGACCCACTGTGCATCAGTGAGAAGGAGCGTGTTTCCCTGCAGACCCTGGCTGCCTGGGCACAGCAGCTTTGTCCTCAACCAGAGAGATGTGTATAATCTTTGGCTAACCTCCCCCAAGACCCCCACCTTTCCTCTGCTCAGCCACACTGAAAAGGTCCTTTTGAAGTCTGCCCGGCGTTGCGGGGTGTGTTTGCCTGCGCAGGGCATATGAAACTGGTAAACATCATTTCTGGATGGAAATCTCCAAAGTCCATATTCTTTCAGCCTTAAAGTTTCCCTTTCTCATTGACCTGTGCCCAGAAGTGACTCCTGATTTGAATAGCAAATAGTAGCTGTCTTTCCCTTTGCAGCTAAGCTGTTTTCTTTTCTTCCTCCCAAAGCGAGTTGGGATCTTTCATGATGCCCTTCAGAGCTGCCGTGTCACTGTGGAGGGGATGGGGAGGCAGCAGAGTTGGAAGGTGCTGAGTGGAGCCCCCATCTTGGCTCAAACAAGGAGCCTTTGGTGGACCTGTTTTCCCACTGCAGACCCAGGCAACTGTGCTTTTCCACCAGGTAATGACGGCCCTGCAGAAGTGTCATAGTATAGGCCTGGGTGTTTTGGAAGCAGCCTTTGGTTTGGCCAGCATGGCATCAGACTACTCAGCAGTGGATTGATTTTACAGCATCTCATGTCACCTGCTGGTTTTGTTGTGTAGACAGCACCAGACATGGAACAGGGAAATTCCAGTGGAGGAGAAACATGATCAGTAGGCAACTTTAACACTCTGAACCCCAGAGCATCCTCAGAGCAAACATACACCCCCTAGTCCTGGACCCATGCTGCAGGACAGGGATGGGCCAGAGGGTTGGGGCTAGCAGCCCATGATCAGGTCCAGGAGATCAAGTGTCTGGTGGGATGAAGCTTTTGAAAGGCAGCAACTGGATTTTTTCCCCCCAATATGGTTCTCCTCTCTGTTGGCCTTTGGGACAACTGTGGTTGTCACACACACTGAGTGATGCAGCCCTGAGTCTGGGAGCTCTGCCTTTTCCAAAACAGCTGCAGGAAGGTAAAAGTGGCTCAGAAGAGCTCAGCTGAGAGTTGTGGAGGTAATGGGATGTTTTCCATCCTTCTGATGGAGCAGCCTGGGAGAGTTTCCACAGGTCACTGGTACTTTGCCTTTTCAGTGCTGTTCCACTGGAGCGGGACAATGGGGAAAGTGCCTTCATTTGCTTTTGTGCTAATCAAGTCAAACAAGCATCAGGGAATTTGCAATGGGGCTCTGTCTTAGGGGGTTGATCTGTATTAAAAAAAAAAAAAAAAGGATGTTTCTTTGGGTAAAGCTTATCCCAAAAAGCATCTGGTGGACTGCGGCCATCTCCTTTGTTTTCAGAAGTTGGGTAGCAACTGTGAGTGGGGGATTTTTGTTCCTAGATTTAGATTTAAATCTATATTTTTTCCTTGTTCAGGGAGAAGTGGTGGGATGTGGGAATACCCAGTTTGAGCTCATTGCTAGCTATCAATCTGTTAGTTGAAAAATAAGTTACAAAAGCCTCCAGCCTGGCCAGCAAACCCATTTGTCCTCCACCCTTAAATCTCCAGGTTCAGGAGTCATGTGATGGTGCTAGACTCTTCACTTGGACTTTTAATCAAGTTGAAGAAAGGGACCTATGTATCATTTTAGAAGTTTGAAAATTAGAGAGGAAATGTGGGACATTTTGCTTTATTTTTCTTTCTTATCTCTTGACTTAAAAGTCCACGCTATGGACAAAGACACTGAACAACCTGGTGGGAACATTTAGAGGCTTAATGCAATTATTCAGTATGATGAGATATTTTGTAAGATTGCAAAATCCACTCCTTTGTTGTCTGTATGAATCTGGCTGAAATCTGTAGAGTTCACTGTATCCCTACTACTGTGATATCACTCCTGTTTTCTACCCTAACAAAGCAACTGGGAGCAGAGTTTCAGCCCCAGGTTTTAAGTCTGGAGCCCAGAGCATCCAGCTCTATTCTTCAGCCCTTTCTACTCTCTATTGCTTTTCGTAACATTTGATGTGAATAGCTCATAAAACCCCCTGCAAACAGCAAACAAGCAGCAAACCCAAACATGTCCCCATTGCAGCAAATGCTGGAAGAAATAAATTTAGCTGAAAAATCCCTGTCTTATTTTTTTGTTATATTTCTTTCTCTTGGATAAGGCAGAAGAAGGGGGAAAAATTAAAATCCCTTGGTTGCAAAAATGCCTTCAGTCAAGTTCTCTCTCTTACTGACAGCTCAGTTCCAGCTACAGGAGTCTTAATGATATTTTGGCCATAATGCCAAGAGAAGCAAGAAAGCCCCTTCAGACACCGTGAGCTTTCACCCGACTGGAGCAGTAAGTAGACAGCTGAAATGTATCTTTGAACTCAGGCAGGGAAAAATAGTTTGTTGTGGTGTCCCTCCCCCTCTCCGCCTCCGTCTTGCTGCACCGGCACAGCGGGTGCTGGTGGCACGTGCCTGTGGCTCGGGGCTGACCCTGCGAGGAGGTTAGGAAAAGGGGATGCAGGTCTGGGGGCAGCCGGTGCTCCTCTCGCCAGGGTATCTCCTTCATCTGGCCTGGGGGTGTCTTGGTAGGACACAGTGGGGGACGCCTTTGGGCTTTTTATTTGTATGGGTTGGGCAGATGTCTCATGGCTGAAAACCTCACTCTGGTCACCAGAAGCATGTAATTCCAAAGGTTCCCATAGAAGGAAAGCGGTTGGACTTCCCCTCGCCAGCAGCTAGTGTCACCAGTGTCCATCCCAGTGGTCTGTGACACCTTATGGGCTTAAATGTTTGAGGTTTGTATTAAAATGAGGTTGAGCTAAGGGAGAGGGATCTGCTGTCCTAAATGGGGGTCTTCCAGGGCCTCCAGCTCCTCACTGGTCGAGGTGAACTAGTCTCCTGCCATACAGCTTGGATCAACCTCACTAAGCCCTCAACAGTTGTGTCTGGTGAATGTCAATGATCCTGGACCCCAGATTTTGGAGTCAGGAACCTGTGCTTTTTTTCAGTTGCTGACACGAAACCTGCCGGCCCTTTCTGATGGTGACCCTGTCCTTGGAGCAACACTAAGACAATACAAAAATGTCCTCATGGATGTCCAGCCCTGCGGGGACAAAGGCAAAGGAACATTACTGTGGAGACTGCATGGTCCCTCTTGCCCTAAGAAGATCTGAGACATCCCCCTCCTCTGCCCACCCTTTTCTCGTGTCCCCAGGATTGAAGGCAATGCCAAGAAGTTTGTGAAACATGCTTACAAGTGACATCCTGGTGTTTTCTGATGCCAGCCCTGAGGTGAAGCCCCAGTCTGAAGAGGAATGTGTTGTACTCCCAAGGCTTTGGGTGCTCAGTGAAAGTAATTTTCAAAAATTATCTTTTACCCCTTAATCAAAGTCTTTACCCATATGTTTTATTTGCCTTTAAGCCTCAGCTGGTTTGCAGATCTCTCTAGGCTATTGGCTGATCCTAAGTAATGAGTACTAACGTTTGAGCTTCAAAATCACTTGCAAAGTTGCAGTCTGGTAAAGCCATCTGGTTGAAATCTGTCAGTATTTATTATCCACTGGAAGTTTCTCTCTGTGCAGCTCTGATGCTGTCTTTCGTTATCACGGAGAGCTGATCATATTAAACTAATTACAGGGAATAGCTGATGACAAGTTCCTCTTTAATCTGAGAAATTTTTTTGAATCAGAATTAAGGTCATTCTCCAAGGCCTTGATTTTGGAAACTCCCTGGCAGCAGTTGTTAGCTGGGTTAAAATATTTACAAATCTGTGTATCTTCTGTTGCTCCCGTTAGGAATGAATAAGCAGGGATTTGTTAGTTGGGCTCAAATTCTCCATTGTTTTAGAGGTATTATGTATTGTTCCCATGTACTGCTTACACCACATGGGGTGGATAAGAGGGGCTTTCACACTTTCAAGCTTGCCAAGTCAATTTTTCTTAGTCAGTGTTAGGTTGCCTTTAAATCAATATAATTTGTTTCCCGTGTCTAGACTTGGACATACCAAGAGAGTGTCAGTCTGGTCTGTAGGAGCAATGAGATAAGGTTTTCCAGCGTATTAAAGCTTCTTCAGCATCAGATTGTGAACTGCAAACAGCCTCTGTGCAGACTCGTCCAAAAGGCACCTTTGGGCGGATGAGGCAGCTTACAGGGCCAAGTTCAGGCATCTTGAGAACCTCCTCATCGGGAGGTTTGTGCCCCTGCAGTGAGTGGCAAATAGACTGGAAGGACTCACCGAGGCTGGGGATGGGTTGCTTCAGCTCTGCCTCCCTGGTCTGCTTGCAGGGGCATTGCAGGTCAGACGACGTAACCGCTACCTGCCTTAATTTCCTCGGAGTTAAAGACAATCCCTTATGGGGAGGCAGGAGGGAAATCTTGCTGTTTTCCTTTCAGGTTGGAATCCATTTGCTTTGCATACTTATTTTTTTTAGTTGCTACCTGGCTACATGTAAAGTTTGGAGGACACAGGTCTGTTGTTTTCCACTGCCTTCAACAGTCTAATGTTACATCATCTGCTCCCATTCTGCTGTGAGACCTGGATGGCAGCTTCTCTGCCATGACAGGTTACCTTCTCCCCTGCATTTTTCCTCCTATGTGGATTTGCAGGAGATGAAGCATTTACTTTTTAATGTTTATAAATCCTGGTGAGGACACTGCTTTCCAATTACCTCCATACTTTAAAAATTATTTTCCTGTAATATGGTGTAATTTATAGCTTGAGCTTAGTGCCTGGTCCCTAGGATGTAACTTGGTATGACTGCCTCCATCCATGCAAACAGGAGCAACTGGAGTCCTTCCCTTAGGGCTTACTCAAATACACTATATTTAATAAGAGTTAATCCCTTTAACACAGTTGCTGGCCTTGCCTTTTAAAATTGGATTAAGACTGATGCACTATAGAGAGTTTTTAATGCCAATGAACTCAACCTGTTCTAGAAAATGGAAGTTGTAAACACAGTACGGATGCTAAGATCAGCCTAACCCTAGGAATTGGCCTTGGGAAGAGCTGCACAATGGCCTTTGTCACACCTTTAACTCGGTGGGACCTGAAGGCAAATCTGCAGACAGACGAGCAAGACTATGAAGGGTTCAGCTGATTCTCTGCCACTCTCTCAGAGGCATAATTAAATGGCAGCTAGGCAAAGAAAACACTTCTAGTGCGAGTGTCCCGAGGAGGAAAAGCACTACAAGACTGGAGAAGCCAAGCCCTAGAAGCGATCTTAAGGCTGAGTAAAACCATTGCAGATCTGAATTATTATAGGAAAGGAAACAAAAAGCAAATACAGTGTGCATCTGATGACTGACAAAGGGTTGTGAGATCTGTGGGTTAAAAAGAGCTGTAGAAGGAATAATTCTTGTTCTCCTAGAAAAGGCTTTGAAAAAAATCCCCAAGCTCCATCTTTTTGTGTTAATTTTCTGAAAAAGTTTAGATATTCTGTTATCCCATATTTGGGGACAAAGTGTTTTACCTATAAATTTAAAATGTAAGTATGTGTTCAGATCTGAGAATGAAGGGTTAAATGAAAGTTTAGCCCTTACTTTTCACTCAGGCTGGTTTCCTGAACTCTAATTTTCTCTCCTCCACAGCATTGAAGCTTTCTATCCGATCTCTTTTTCAGAACAATGAAGAATAATAAAATTAACTAAATGGTTGTATACATGCCTGGATCTCAGATGCGAATGGGTCAGGATGGAAGCTTTTCCTGTGGATAACACCCAGACTCCACAGCACAGCCAGGACTTGTGCCTGAGGCTGAGCTCCCGGTACTGAGCAAGGCTGTACCGATGGGCAGCCGGGACTTGGCGTGGTTTATTTCCTCGATACCTTTCATGCTATTTCTAATGTCCTTTGCTTTCCAAAGCAGTAAGGGGAGAGAGGTGTTTGCTTAGCCTCCTCCGTTTGCCCCATCATTTGTAATATGAAGCCATAAAATTAAACACAGGATATCTCTAGCCTATTGATAGGCATTGGCAACCTCGGATCCGTTCCCCTAAATGGAAGGGGCGGTTCATTGACACAAGCAATTGCCAGACTGCAGTGGCTTTTGGATGGGGGGAGAGGGCTGGGGGAAGGAGAAAACAGACCCAGGGAACTCCAGCTTGACATAAAAAACAATGTGATGGATAGTCCACAGTGACCATTGGCTCCAGTGGCTGGGGGAACAGAGGGAAAAAAAAAAAAAAAGAAGAAAGAATTAAAAAAAAAAAAAAAAAAAAAAAAAAACAAGCAATCTGCAACCAGCCTAGGAAGATTACTGCCATAAAAGCAATGCTGGAAGGGGCTAGTTATCAAGTGGAAAACAAGAAAGTACAACTAGCTCCCCAGTCACCAGATTTAGGGGACTCTGGTTGGAAGGTTCATACTCCAGTGGGCCATTAGAGCAGAAACAGAAATGGATGCAGTAATCCAGAACATATTGAGTCTCTAGGTTACCATGAAATATAATGCAGAGAGAAATTAATTATTTTCCAAGGGAAGCTGTAGAAAGCACATATATAGACTTTTTTTTTATTGGAACTGTGTTATCAACAGTCTCTCTTAATAGTCGAAAACAGCTTCTTATGTTTTTTATAGAGTTTTAAAGATCCCTCTGGACATGTCTGGAGGGGCTGGATGGGGGGAGCTGCAGGCAGAATAGGGAACAGGGGAAGAGTAGAAGGGAAGTAAGTGCCGTCAGAGTGAGCACAGTGTTGATTTCCTTGGGCTGTCTCGGCATTTGGTGCTGCATTATGTTAATTTTGCCTCATTCCATGGACAGAAATAACGATACCCAACGCCTCAGTTGCACGTGGAGCCTAGCTGGCCTGAGTATTTTTCCTTGCAAGAGGGTGAACCAGCATGTCTCCAAAAAATAGATGGAGATCAAAAAATGTGCCGTAATGCTGTTTCTACCCACCCTAGAGTACCCACAGGGGATGCTAGAAAAGCAACTGGAGGAGCCCATGGAGAGCTAAGCTCCTCCTGATTTTGGAGGGTCAGGATCATCTCCTTGTTCTTCTAAGCCCACATTTAAAGAAAGAAAGAATCTCATGAAATCACTCTCATGACATTGATGGGACTTTAAATGTTCGTGAGTGAAAATATTAGGACAAATCTAGGAGGTTTGGATGGGGTTTTTCTATGCACAAAGAGCAGTTTTATACATTCGCATCTTAATAGTCGAAAACAGCTTCTTAATATCTGCTTCAGATATTAACACCTCGTGAAAGAGCTGCTGCTGCTGCCATGAAATTGTCATAAAATGAATCTCAAGATTATAAAAATAATGTGCAGTAAGATTTCTTTTGCCTTGTCATATGACTTCTGCAGCTCTGCCCTTTGTGTGTGTCGTGTTTGCAAGGCTTTTTGGCAACATAGGTAAAACAAAGAGGACAGGGAAGAGGAAGGACACATATAAGGGACAGGGAAGGCGTAGACCCTTGGACTGTCTGGCTTGCAGGAGCTGAGGTTTGAAGAGACCAGAGCCAGGGATTCAAATTGTGAGAACTGACAGCAGAGAGTTTTAGTCACAGCAGAGTCCTTCTAAGAAAAAAAATGCTGTGTTCCATGGTGGAGAGAGCACATGAGAGCCTGTAGAAGCAGCCTCTGAAATGTAAAGACTGTCGCATGCAGGAATCAATCCACCGGCCAACAGTGCAGGGACATTGTCTTCAAACCATGATGCTGGATGACTGGAAGTAAGAGAAAAAAAGGGTAAAACCTGTCTGAAACTTAGAAAATCCTTGAAAAAAAAGAATTATCTTTGTGAGAAGATGTGCTTGATGTTCTCTGTCTGCCCACCTAACATCACCGTGGTGTCTTCTCCCTGTTACTCTACAAAGCTGTTCATCAGAAGAGCTCATAGCTGCAATTTTTATTCTGCTTCAATATTAAAGAAAAACTACCTATCTTAATTGATTTCTTAAAGTCCAGCAGATGCTATACCCGATATATAGAACAGAACAGAACAGAACAGAACAGAACAGAATAGAATAGAATAGAATAGAATAGAATAGAATAGAATAGAATAGAATAGAATATACCAGGACTGTAAACAGAGTCTCACATCAGCCCTTTACAGAGAGATGCTGATGGCAGAATGGACATATCTACAAAGTGACTTTTACACTAAATAGAGGACAAAATAATTTCAGAGACTCAGACAGCGTTTTGGCATGCCATGAAGTCTAAATTGCCTTTTATTTTCTAATAGTTTATCTCAGCTTAGCATCCACCTCCTCAGTCATCCCTCTGCCAACACACAGCCCTCAACACCAGCTCCCACCTTGAGAACCAGCCACAGGCCTATGGATGGATGGGAATCCTGGCAAAAGCCCATTTTGTCTCTGTGGGACACGAATGCTGTAACGTGGCAGGCTGAATGGGTAGGTGGGTGGTTGTGCTGTCTTCCCTGCGGAAACGGGGCTTCTCCAAACACCGAGTATCCCGAGGAACGGAGATCCCAGCATGGCACATGCTGGAATTTCTTTCTTACTGTTCCAATTTCCAGGTCTTGTGTGAGTATTTAGGGTGTCGGTGGGGGCAGATTGGCACAGATTTATATGCCAGGCTTGTCTCTAGCTCTGACTCTGCTGTTCCGCCTGGGCTTCCTTCATTTAGAGCCCTTTGTTACAAAATGTAATGGATATCGCCCTAGGAGCCGTTTTCAATTGCTCGTGACGACGTAAGAAACAATTAGGCAAAGCATATTTTTGTTTATATCTTTACTGCCTCCTTTCCTCAGAGAGATTTAGAGATCCCTGGCTGGTCGAGTTATTAAAATGTTGCTCTTGGAGGCAGGATCTGAATGAATCTCACAGGGTGGATGGGGGTTGCAGCTCCCCCCAGTCTGGGTAGGAGTTGAAGGAGGAAAGTAAGGGGAGAAATCAGACTTGAAAATAACAAAAGAAAAGGAATTTTTTTTTTTTTTATTTGCTTAAAAAGGGTTTCAAAAGCCACACTAAGGGCAGTTTGTAGCCTGGTATTGTTCTACTGACAAAACCTGCATTGGGCACTTCAAACTGTGCCACTCTTTCACCTGGGATGGAAATCCGTGTGTCAGTCCTGGTGACTGGTCAGCCAGAGCCATTTGGCACATAGTCCAAGGGTGGAAAACACAATGGTGTGGGACGAAGGGATGGCATTGCTGGTCCCTGAGCTGCGGGCTGGTGGTGCTTAGGAAAGCTCATGGCTTGGGCTGTTCATCCTAAGCTGGGCTGAAGGCTGAACACAATGGGATGTGCCTGGACACAGGCTCCTGAGTGGTCCTGTGTGTGTTGCAGAGATGCAGAAAATGATTGAGGGGGGGGAAGCATCCTTCTGCCTCTCCCACTCCTTTAAGGGATGCTGATGAGGGATGAGGGCTACCCTGTATGCTGTGTCACTTGGTTGGGGATGGACAGGGGTGCTCTCAGTTCAGGTACCCAGTGGGAAAGATTGCCAGCCAGGTCCTGAACCTGGTGTGAGCAAGGGAAAGGGATACCCTAAAAGGGAGAGGTGCTGTTGAATGGGAGGGTGTAAGGAGAGAAAACCCCACCAGTTACTTAGGGAGAGAGGTGACAAAAGGTGACAAACATCCAGGACAGCATCAAGAGCAGGGGGATGCGAATCCATGCTCAAATGCAAGGACAGGCTTGGTCCAGGGTCTCTGACCATGTGAACCCATGAGCCGCTCTATTACACGGCTTTCTGGAGAAAAGCCAAGAAGCAGAGATCGCTGTCAAGTGGGCTGTGGGGCATTTCAAGCTTTCAACACCAAGCTTGAAATGACCCATCTGATCACTCCATCCTTCTCCTGACACAGGATTGATTTCCACTGGATGTTACTATATGGCCTGTCTTCTTCAAGATGGCCCAAATAATGGGGTTGCTGTGGTCATCCTTTGGGAAGAGAGCTTTCCATCAATTAGACGTGTTGCTCTGTTTGCCTGAAAATTGACCCTGTTTATAAACACAAAACCAGCCAAAAGCAACCAATGCCAGCAGTGAAATACTCTTGCTATCTGCAGGCAGACACAGCGCAGCCCCCCATGCCCCCATTAGGGAGGGTAGGCCCCTTCGTCAGCTTAACGAGCCCAGCGATCTGCATGCAAACAAGGGCTGGTGTGGGGAAGCATTCATCATTGCAGAAAAAGGGCTTGGAGAAGCTCACAACACATGGCTTGTCCTTGGGAAATTGTAGCCTGAGGATAACATAGTATTCGGACCTTCATCTGGCACAGGGAATAAACTGGAAGCTGCCTTCCTCAGCCATTTCAAATAAATCTCAGTTACTGATACAAAAGGCTCTCAGGGGGTCATTGATAAACCTCAGTGTGAAACCCAAACAGCACAGCTACCTCCTGGTGAGGAAGGAGCAGGTTTAGAATGGGTTAATTAGAAAGATAATGAGCTAACAAGGCTTCATTTCTGTTCAGTGGCTCAATGAGGAATTCATTAGAAAGGCTTAATCTAACTGAACAATCCCATGGCTTAGAGAGATTGCCCATTGATTGCCAGCCCAAACTGTTTATTTACAGGTTTTTACTGGCTGAAAGGTCTCATTCCTTTATTTCTAAGGCCATTCGGATGTGCCATAAGGAGACGTGTGTCCCCAGCAAAAAGCAGTAGCAATAAAAATCTGGCAGTGAAGCCAGATGGGAAGGGAAAAGGGATCGATGTTCCCAGTAACACCAACCATCTAATTTCAGCTTGTTCCTCCAGCTGAGGATGGGGCCACGGCAGTTTATATGTAGGGTTTGGGTGCCACTGGAAAGAGAGGAGAAATGAAATCTTAGGAAAGAAGAAAAATGGAGCACAAATGCCAAGTAAGTGGGGAGAGGGGCTGGATCTGATCCCTCCAAGTTTTTCTCTGTTTCTCACTTCATAGCATAAAATGGGCATCATTTTGAAAATCTTTTCCAGGGGCTTTCAAACACCCTGGGGAACTTTACCATCTTGGGAATGTGATTTGCCTCCCCAGGGTCAGGAATGTGCCAGTGGAGGAAATCTGGGAATTGAATCTCTGCAGACAAATCCCCTTCCCTCTTAGCCCTCTATCAGCTCTGCTGTTCTCCCTTCGTGAGCATTTAAGATGGGCGGTGGGACTCGGTGCTGGAGCAGCTGAGGCACGGGCAGGACACGGGTCTGCAGCAGAGTGGGCACCAGCGAGGCTCACTGCAGCCCTTCGTGGTTCCCCACGGTTGGGTTTTCATGTTTTTACAAACTGAATCAGTGCTGGGCTGGGCTGCGCAGAAGTCCCAGGAGGATTCCCTTGTTGAAATCAGCCTCACTCCTGAGAATGGACAATTTGGTAAAATTTCAAGCCAAAACCTTTGTTAATGCAGCATTTTGATTATCTAGCCTGCTTTCAGAGGGGTTTTCTTTACTGTTATACTGGGCTGCTGGTTTTCGGTTTTGGGTTTTTTTCATAGAGAAGCAAAGCTGTGTGGTTTGCTCCTGGTGACTAAATCAATGTGGTTCGTGCCCAGGAATCTTGTACCAGAACTTCCACCAAAATGCAACTGTGAGGTCAGGAGTTTGCTCATGACCTCAACCACCCATCAAACAGTGCTTTTTAGCAATACGTGATGGACTATGTTTAGTGGGAAAATTACTGTCCTGGACAAGGGGATGGGCTTTCTAGGAGAGACAGCACCTTTGATAAGGTCGTCTGCCATTGTCAGAAAGATGGTCAGGATGATGAGCCTAGAAACGAGCAAGGTGGAGGGCTGGCAGCTTCAAAAGATCCCTCGGGCATCTTTCAGTGGCGTAAA
Source organism: Eurypyga helias (assembly GCF_000690775.1). NCBI lineage: Eukaryota > Metazoa > Chordata > Aves > Eurypygiformes > Eurypygidae > Eurypyga > Eurypyga helias. The sequence continues at coordinate 23,100 of NW_010261468.1, forward strand.
AGTGAACAAAACTAGCGTGGCTTTAAATAAACAGGAGACCAGTAGCTGATCTGCCTTGAGTCTGTGTAACCTCTCCGCGGTCGGTGAACGCGACCTGTCGATCAGACCCATTATGTTTGCGCCAGTGAATGAGGCTGGTGGTAGTTTCTCGATGGAGTATGTTGGAGTCATGTTATATTTGCTGAGCTCTTTAAAATCTTTCTAGATTAATAGCCTTTAAAAAAAAAAAATCTACCTTAGTGCCACATTAACCACAAGCCACAGTGTATTAACTTACAAAACCCAAATTGTTCTTTAATATTCCTAAAGCTGGTGTTAAGCACAATAAGAACAATTTTCACTTTCAATAAGAATTTGACCCTGGATTTGCCCTCTGCCCTGACCTGGGTCTTTCTCTACAACCATGAGGGACCATGTGGAGTCGCTCAGCTCTCCCTTGAAATTATGATAATTAAAAAGCATTTGCTTTCAGATTTTTCTTCCATCTGATTATCCCTTCCCCTTTGGTTTCCCTCCCCCCCTGGATGTGCAACTGGACTTTCCATTATTTTTTTTTCTGCATCATGACTGAATTCCTCTGTTCTTCTGGTGAATCATAGCACACAGCAGTCCAGCTTTTATTTACTGTTACGTTGGACTTCCTGGGGTTTATTTACGGGAGAGAGAAGCAACAGAGCCTGCTATTTGGTGCGTTATTCTGCTGATGTTCTTGCTGGCTGTGTGCAGGTTAGTAGCTGTCTTTCATCTCAGTTTTTCCATGCTGTAAAGTCTGAATAGCAATACCTGCCTGGAAAGCATTGGGTGAGGTTTTAACTGGGTAACATTAATGGTAATCACAGTGTGGGATATTGCAAAAGTTGGAAAAAATTAAGTGGCAGGGTTTTTTACCCCCATGCAATGAAAAGAAGAGCTTGACATGTCTCTGGTGCCGATACCTGGACATTTCTGTGGTTAGCCTCAATGTCTGCAGTTAGTGCTTCCAAATGATTAGCAGAGGATATGAAACCTCATGCTCCAGGGTTAAAACTGATCTCCAAGTGTTTGGATATTGCCTTGTAGTCACGGACCATTTGCCATCAAGCAGTGTTGTTGCACCTTCTGCTAAAGTTGCTGGTGCTGGTTCCTGGCTGGGGTAAGAGATGCGAGCCAGAACACGGTAACTCCTGGCTACCTAAATCTGCAGCCAAAAGGGGAATGTTTGGAAGGAATAATCAAGGATATATAATGGAGAAGACCTGTAGAAATCCAGGCACCACCATTGTTTAATGAAAACTCTTCTCCAGCACTGTGTTGGCTTGGGAAGCAGACATCATCCTCCCTGCCTACCCTCGTGCCTCTGCCTGCCCTGTCGAGCACTGGGGCAGTGCTGTTATCTCAGTGACTCAAACGATGAAGCTTAAAAATGCCCTCTTCCTTCTTTTTTTTTTTTTTTTTAGGACAGATTTCAGCCCAGATCATGTGGCTGGGGATGGAGGGGCAGATAATTCTTAAGCCAGTCCAAGGACTGGCTGGACCTCCCAGATTTAGAGCAAGTGAGGAAATCAGAGCATCTTCTTCTGGCCAGGAAATTTTTCTCTCCTCTTCGGAATCAAAGCAGCTGTTACGCATCTTGGGCAACCATCTCTTGGAAAAAAAAGGACTTGTAGCAACTGATTTGTTTTCCAAAATGACTGGCAAATTTTCATGCTTCAAAACCAAGTACAGTATCCAGAGGTCTGTAAATAGGCCAAAGGAAAAAGAAGAAAATAATTGATTTATTCAGAGCACAGCAGACAAACAGCTCTACCGTCAATTTGGAGAGCATCTGTAAGGGAAAGAAAACACTCAGATTTCAGCATTTCTGACAGTCTACTTCTTTAAAATCCTTTAAAATCCTGCACCTGGAGCTCCCCTAAGAGCAAGCCTATGTAATTCACTACCTGCAGTGACTGTTGCCCGTGTGTGTTTTATGGTTTTGGCTGCTGTGATTTAAAATCAGTGCGTGGGTAAATTTTATTATCCTCGATCAGAGAACTTGGTAATGCAGCACTGGTGCAATACTGCAAAATATTTATTAGCTCAGAGAAGAATTGTTGAAAGCAGAATTGATGTTCCTAATTTGCAGTTTGAGGTACCTGCTCTTTCAGAGAAGTAGTTGGGGGGGGGGGTCTGGAAAGAGAAAAGCATATTGTCTCTGTGTTTCCCATGTATTGTTCCCTATGAAAGCATCTCCCTGCAACCTTTACCTTCTGTTCAGAAGGCCTCAGCCTGCGAAGAGAGAATGGCAGATTTGTGTTTTCTAAGCTCCAGATGGGGCTCCTTTCTTCTTACTCTGTAAGTTAATGGTGTCTTGCTGAGACCAACTGGGCATGTAAAGATTTGGGCAAAACTCACAGCAGTGGTCTCATAACCTCAAGGCTTCACCGTCTCATCCCAATGTGACGGCCAGTCCCCAGCGGAGCTTGCCTGTGGCTCTGATGTGGTGCCAAAGGAGATGGGGAAGGTTGTGTTGATTACATCTGTTTACCAATGGTTAAATAAATTAAAAGCCCATTGCAGACCACCAGCAGGCCAGGGTCACACATCCCCCTCTTTCTGCACAAGGCCCTGTTTGTGCGTGATACTGCTTTCTGGGAGTCAGTGTTGCCCAGGTGACCCTGCTTTGGCCAGGATGAACCTTCACAAATAAAAATATATGAGATTCGAGATTCTTCCTTCCAGCAACACCAACTGTCTCAGCCAGATCCTCTCATCAGACCAGGGTCATGTCAGCAAAGTCAGTGGGCTGTGCTGATTTGCACCAGAGGGCAGTTGGATCAGGTTCCTCCTTGCCCATGTCCTGTGTTAAAGGTAAAGATGGGAAGAAACATTTGTAGGCTCCCCTCGAAGACCTTGGTAAGCCCTGGAACAGACTGCAGGGGGATTTTGTACTTTGTTGTCACTGTTGGCACAGCATGGGAAGGGTCTGTCCACGATCATGGTCCCTGGGCAGTGTGTAAACTCACTGTAATACACTCACTGTCCTGAAGAAAATGTAGTTTTAATAGGTGAGAGAAGAAATGAGGCAGCAAGAGAAATACCCACACTGGTGTAAAGCTGGGGAAGAGCTGGGAAAAGGATGCAATTTCCACTCTGGGGTCTGATCTGACACTATCTCTCCAGCCCAGCAGGATCCTGATGGAAGGAGGCTTGGAGCGTAAGGAAGACTAAGTGGCCTGATAGGGCTTCTCTGCCTCTAATTTCTTTGATTCTCTGAGCTAAGCCATCAGATCCCTATTTGAGGGTTTTTTTTATAATTCATTCCTAAGCAGCCAGATTACCAGCCATATGGACAAAGGATACTAGAGAAAGATTATTAAGATTATTAAAACAGATTATTTTTGCCTTTGGAGCAGAAGTTGTGATCAGTGTTGAGCTTTTCCTCACTCCTCTTGCATGCTGAGATGGTTCCCAGTGCTGCTTCATTTCTCTTATGAGGGCTCACAAGGTCTTGTGCTTTTCAGTAGTTATCTTGGCTGCATCTAGAGACACTCCTGGCTCTTCTGGTGCTTGGCGGTGTACTGGTGTCCCATAAGACGTTATTGACCAAGGTGAAAAATTCATCCCAGCTCTGTTAAGAAAGTGCTTGCTGGGTATTTCAGGGAAGGAATATACCAAGGAAGCAAATGTCTGCAGAAATAAGAGCTCGAACAAATGGCAGAAATTGAGACCAAAGTGTTTCTTGGGGAGTCTGGTCATCTTCTATCAGTTGGTGTTTGGCTGTTGGGAAAGCCCTGCCCTGGGCTTCCCGATGCTCACACCCAAGACCCACAGGACTTGGGAAATGAATGAAACAGCAGATGCTGTCAGGATAGAGAACTGGTAGACACCTGGCAAAAAGGACAAGGGTTTCCATACTCTTATTCACCCAACCTGACCTCAGAGCTGCCGGTGCTTTCTGGAGCAGAGATATGTAAAATGTTCTAGGGACTGGAAGATCTCATTGTGGCTGATATCAGGTGCTACCTGTTACCAAGGATGGTGAAAGGGACACACCCAAAAATTAATATTTACTCATGCATCACTCTGTGTGTGTGAAAATCATGTATGTGAGTCCTATTTTCTCTGATGGACACTTATGTTGGAAACTCTCCTATGAGAGTTATCTGATGAGGGAATCTCATCTCTGCCTGCTCACCCCTTTGGAGAGACAATTTCTCTTCTCTCATGTCATCCATCACTATATTTGTGATGCCATGAATGTACCCAGCTCTGTAGCAACAGAAGAACAGAGCACAGCACTGAACTGACAGCAGATCTGCCGGGATATCGAAGCCCCTGGGAAGGCTTGGCCACAAGTCACTACAGAGACACTTGCAGAGGTACCAGGCACAGACGTTATTTTTGGTATAAGTGCTCTTGTTTCAAGTTTTTTCAGGTGTGAAGTTTCCCTGTTCGACAGCCCATCAATCACATAGGGGAGACCATTAATAAATCTGTCCATGTTTCTCCCTTGAGCTTGAAGAAAGAAAAACTCCAACTGTTAACAATTATTATAGAAAATTAACTCCATGGCTTTAAACAAAGTCTCATTACAGGCTATTTTTACATCACAAGGAAGGGGGGGGAAAGTCATCCTAAGAACTACGATGATATGAATTTAAATTTCTTTGTAAAACACAGACATCAGACAAAAAATTAGTCCTGGAAGTAGAGGACTTCAATGTCTTCTCATACTCTCCTGTTGAACCTGACTCCTTGCTAGCTCCGTTTGTTGTCTAAACACTGTGCAGTGGCATAATGGGAGTCAACAGCATTACATCTAAAGAACCTGCTGCAATTTTCTAGGGTCACCCTATAACAAAGTTTTCCCTCGCCTTCTTGAACTCCTCGCAGCATTTGTTGGCCAAGCTTGGGTGTTTCTTTTAGAAAGCCTCCGCTCCTGATTTCCTGGCTGTCAGTGATGAAGAAGGTGAGTGATGAAGAATTCCTTCCAGCTCTTAGTAACCCACTTTAATGGCTAATTATCCTGATGGCTAGTGGTTTGCAAGCTCTTACTGGTTTGAATCTTGTTGACTTCATCTGCCAGATCCTGGATGTTGTTCTGTCTTTGTCTTCTGGATTAAAAAGTGCTTTATACCAGGTGAAGGATCCACAGACTGTGATCCTGTCTATCGTACATGGGAAGCAGGAAGGGTGTATCTATCAGTGAAGGTCCTGTCATCCCAGAGCTCCCCATGGAGAACGGCAGGATCATGCAGTACCGTTGCTTGGGGTTTTTTTGTATATATATGCCTGCTCAAGAACCAATCTGTCTTGGCTGGTCTGATCAATTTGCACACATCAGGGAGTCAAGGTTAGACACCAAAGAGCTGTCATAGAAGTGGTGCTGTTCCCCTCTGCCCAACACACACTATGAATGTCCACAGCTCAATGGATTCCTACTCTGCCCCCATAACCTTGTGCTTACCCCTGTATGGGCACTTAGCAGTGGTCTTGTCTCCAACCCACACGCTTTCTAGGAGCTCACTATAACCTTCCTGTGTACCTCCTCCTACCAAATCTCCCCGTGCAATGTCTTTTTCCCAACCCCCTCTCTGTTGGAAGCTTTCTCTGGGTTGATGAATCCATGCACAGTGGTAGGTTATATTCATTTGTCTTGTTCTCCAGTTCATTTATCACAATGAGTGCTCTGTTGTGGAGAATCCTGATAGAAAGTCTGCTTATTCTCCTGGCTTGTTGAAATGTGGCATTTCAATCTGCTGATTGCTTATCGCTGCAACCTTGCTGGAAAATCTAGGCAGCACCCAGAAGGGTGGGGAGAGAGGTCTTCCTTTGTCACTCTTCTCATGTGGAAGAATGATAATAGCATTTTCATTTCTTTCCTACTTCCTGCTCTGAAGAGTTTTGCCTTGCCTTTTATTTTTCCATTGCTATTTTCCAATCACTATATGTGGGATAGAAAGGTTTCATTTTACCACTCTCCCTCAAACAGTTCATTAGCTGGGAGGATGGAGGGGGGCTAGCAGCTGTAGGCTGGTGGGGGAGTGTCTGCATATAATAGACACCATGGGATCTGCAGAGGGTCCTTGAGCACTTTAATAGTGTCCAGGGGAATGGATTAGGTGAAGATTTCATAGGTGTGCCTGACCAGTGAGGCGTTACGGAGAGGATTTAGAGGTGTGATGCAATCCCCTTCCCATCTGTCCCCCGGTCCCACAGGTGAGCTCAAAGAATCCCCAGCAGTTTGCAGTAGGCGTCTGGCACCACACTGCAGCTGGCCACACCAGATCTGGTATGAGAAGGGGACAATTAGTGCCATCCTGGGGTGGTGCTGGGGGACCTCTGGGATTCCCAGCCCAATATCCCATCCAGAGCAGGGCTGTTGCCAGCGCTGGCTCAAGCTGGCTGTGGCTGCATCTAGCCATGGCCTGAGCTCCTCCAAGGATGGGGATCATAGAATCATAGAATCACAGAGTGGTTTGGGTTGGAAGGGACCTTAAAGATCATCTAGTTCCACCCCCCCTGCCATGGGCAGGGACACCTTCCACTAGACCAGGTTGCTCAAAGCCTCATCCAGCCTGGCCTTGAAGACATCCAGGGATGGGGCATCCACAACATCTCTGGGCAACCTGTTCCAGTGCCTCACCACCCTCTCTGTGAAGAATTTCTTCCTGATACCTAATCTAAACCTCCCTGATTTCAATTTATACCCATTACCCCTTGTCCTATCACTACAGGCTCTTGTAAAAAGTCCTCTCCCAGTACCCTTGTAGGCCCCCCTCAGATACTGGAAAGCTGGGATCCCCCACCTCTGGTGTGCTGCACCACCAGCATGGTATTTCACTGTTTAAATATAGCAATACAGAGGATTACATACTTTTTAAAAAAGAGCTATTCAACAACACATCTCACCATGCCATAAATATGGACTCTTTAATACTTTTCCCTGCATCTATCATTTCAACGGCAAGAGTTAGCAGAGGAACGTGATGCAGCCTGAGCTCTTCCCCATCACCAGTCAGAACAAATGGATTCCAGTAGCAAAGCACACCATGGCTTTATCATTCTTTTGACAGGTAATTTTCTCCCTGGTGAATATATCCAAGGCTTTCGCAAACCACCTCTCAGTGGCTGGAATGAAGTTGTTTCACTCCTGGCAGCAAGGAACGAGCCCGGTAGTGGTGCTGGCTTGTTGCTCTATGTCTCTCTGATCTCCACACTCCTGAAAGCCTGGTGAGATTCTTTATTATCCCCCGATTATGTCATATGTCCTCACTTGCCTGTTATGACCATCAGGCATGTTATTTATTACAGTGTTTTTCCACCAACCTGTTGTGGTCCCTTCTCCGAGGCATTTCACACATCACTAGGAGATAATATTCTCTCCCAAGAGTTCACAGTAGAAAGGCTTATTCAGCTGCAAACTCGGTTAAGCGCTGCCCCTCACTTGCTAGCAAAACCAAAATTCAGATGCAAGAAGGGCTGTGGTGTGCTGTTGAATGCAAAAAAGCAGATACAACCTCCACTGCAGGGAGAACCAACACTACAGGTTGAAAACTTGCAAGGAGGAAATTCAGCCAAGGAAATAAGGTGATGGATATAGACGGAAACTGGGAAAAGAAGTGGAAAGCCCAGCAGAAAAGCTTAGGATACATGGCCAAAATGAAGGCGAGAACCTTTCCCGTTTTCACATGAATACGGGTGCAAACAGGCTACTGTCACTGCAGTCCTCTGGGGAGTTTCAAATCCCCCCCAAAAATCCCAGCATCCCAGGTCAGGGTAGAGAAGTGGTCCTGCAGGGGCACCTGCACTCATTTGGCTTCAGGGTTGGACTCATGGTGCCTTATCAAAGCAAGGGGTTGAGCATCATCCTTGGGCTTGACTGCTCAGGAGGAACCCAAAAAACAAGCAGTGGACTTAAACACAGTGATATTTACAAGTGAAAGAATGTTTTGCTTTTTAAAAACTCTTGGTTTTTCTCTCTCTTCTATCCGCCTTTCTCTCCCTGCTGCTAGATTAATTTTCAACCAGACCAATTCCTTGAACTGACACAGCTTGTCACACATCAGGAGCATAAGGAAGGGGACAGGAATGTGGAAACATGTAGGGTGGGATGGGAGCAGGGCACAACAGCCCTGATATAAGTAGGGTTCAGCTGGGGCAGAAGTTCAGCTGCTCCTGAACTGTGGAGTGGTTCTAGAAAAGACTAATGTTGTTTGTTGGATGTTAATTCATCTGAAGTTTTTCCACTGGGATTTCAGTAAATCCCTTTTGGATTCAGGGTCTGGCATACTAGAAAATCATATTTCCAGTGAAGCTGAAATGCTGAAGCTGTGCAGAGCTGGGCACGTGTTAGTGGAGCCTGATCCTGCCACTTCTAAGTCAGGGCCCCAGGAAACGTGTCCCTTTGGTTGTCACCTCGCTCGCCTCTCTGCATCTCTTTTCGGTCAGTCCAGCTGGGTCTGACAGAATTTGAAAGCTTTCCTCCCTCCAGGCCTTCGTGGGTCAATGCTCGAGTCTCAGACCTGCTAGTAATGAGCCTTATAAAGAAATAATGAGCTGGAAAGAGAGGAAGATAGGGAGGAGAAATTCTTCCAGACATTTGGTTTATTATTACTTTGGTTTGTTTGTTTGGTTGGTTGGTTGGTTGGTTGGTTGGTTGGTTTTTTTTGGCAGTATCTGTGATCCAGACTTGCAAAGGCTACTTTTCTGGGAGAGATGCTTTGCCACTTTATAGCCTACTCCACTGGTTCCCTCACTGCAATTTGGAAGATTTAATATTTCTATTAAAATACATGAGTCCTAAGCAATTCAAGGATCTGAATTTCACTACCTGAGCAAAGCCACCAAACTGGGTTGTTCCTGGGATGCAGGTAACAACCAGTTATTCCCTGCACAAGTCGAAGAATAGCAAATGTATTTTTGACACTGATCTTCAGGTCCTGGGAAGACAGAGAGAGCAAATGGTGCTGGGAAGACCTTGTCAAGTCATTTCTCTACAGGGCTGCAGGTAGGACGAGGTGCTGGAAGCATCCCATGGTTGGCTACAGGTCCCTCCTCCTTTGCAACAGTATTATATGGGTGTTGGTGGGCACTGTGCAAGGCTGAGGGAATGTTTCTTCCAGCTGGGAATACTTACTTTGAGACATGATTCTGTACAAGCATCAAGGGACAAATAAAACCCAAAATCTTCCTGAACAGAGAAAGTGAAGTAGTTAACTTGGTTCAGATGCAATGAAAAATTCTGCTTTACTTCTCACCATTTTAATTTGAATTACTGGAAGGCAAGTGCTTCCCACAAGTTGCTCAAATGCTGACGTTAAAAGTTGTAAAGCAAGAAATAGAGACTGAAGAACACTTTGAATCAGGAGCAGTGGTGAAGTGCGTGATGCAAGTCAGATTTACGTTCTTTCTCTTCCTTTTTTAACTTGAAAAAGACAATGTTTCAGCTGAGCCATTCCCTCAAATAGGCAAATGGTGAAGTAACTGTGGAGAAGGGCTCTGGGACTGACTGGCAGGAAGCCTTCCTCATGGATCGCCTCCCGACTTGCAGCGTATTTGGAGCATGACTTGGCCCATTCTTGCAATGTACAAGTTTGTGGCACGGTTTTTCCTCCCCCGTCACTTACCAGTGAAGATCTGGGTGTTGTGTTGACAAGAACAAACCAGTGGAGCAAAGCCTTCCTATTTCTGTATCTTACAGATTCCCAGGGATGCAGAGGAGAGTTCACAGTTGCAGCAATCAGGAATTAGAAAGGTTCCTTGTAGACCATACCTCAGCTGAGACCATGATGCACAGCCTTATGCTTACTTGGGGGTGCCCCCAAAATTTCTGGGGTGAGTTTGTCAACCCTGTCATAGATATCATAGGTAGAGCTGTTTTCTACTAAGTCCCCTTACTGGGACCTTGGATCCTTTTTGCTCCACAGCCCAGCAGAGCTCTCTTCTGCAATGCAAAGGTCCCTCCGTGACTCCTTGCTGATAGACCCAGGAACTGCATCAGCCTATTCTGGCTCTGGTTTGACAGTGTGGCCCCAAAACCTGCACCCAGGTCCCCGCTGGACCACTCGTCCTATACAAGTTTTTGCCTTATAGTCATTTAGCCAAGAGATGAACCCATGTAGTACACTGTGGTTGTGGAGGGATCCAGACCCACCAGTCTCCTGCTTTTCCACATGGAAGGACTGTGTGTGTCTCCTTAGCTGAGGCAGACTGCAAAGGGAGGAAGGTTGAGCTGTATGTGACCTGAGGACCAACAAAGGGGCAGCTACCAGAGTTTGCACCATGGAGCTACCTTAGTGATGGAGGGAATGCCAAATGGGGGGGATGATGCCCAAGGGACCAGCTGAGTGAGAGGCAGCATGTCCCTCTTTGCAGATCCCAGCTGAGCTGGGCAAGCTGTGCTGGTGGGTCGGTGGTCCAGAGGAGCCTGGTCAGGAAAGCAGGCTGGGCTGTGGATCTGGTCCCCTGCTCCTCGTGCCCCTCTCACTGAGTCCCTGCTCTCCAGGACACAGCCCTCAGCCCTGCAAGCCTGGCCAGCTCTGCTCAGTTTGAGCAGATCTATTTAAAATTCAGCTGGGAGATGGGCTCCAGCTTGTTACAATGCCATTGCTGGAAATGGAGTCATCACCGGAGACTATTCCTTTTTACAACTTTAGGTATATAGATTTCCTCTCAATTCAATTTATTTTTATATAGTGTCTTTAATACACTGTCTCTCCAAACGCTTTAGCAGATAGAATTGAACTAATGAGATAACGCTTTGCAGAAGTGTGTGCAGCCGCTCTCAGACGGGCAGCGGGGTAAAGCAATAGATGGAGATGGAGCAGAGAGCACGAGGTGGAGGCAGCATAACTTGGAAGCAGCAGTAATATAAGCAAACATTCACACAGACCATTACGGTGAGCACAAGGACTGATGGATATGAGGAAAAGCTTGTAGTCAGGTGCGCTCAAAAAGGAGGAATTAAAGAGCAATTTGAATTGAGGAAAAATGGTTCTAAAGGGGAATGCATTGATGGGAAGGATGTTTTCAGACAAATGGATCAGGTGCGGCGAAAGCAAACCTTGATTCTGTTCATTGGGAACGGAGGTCTTGTTCGCTCCTCCATCACGGCAATGCGAAACAGAGACGGGGACAGCGTGGGTACTGCTGCTGTGCTCCAAGGTGCTTAAATTGCTGCGTTGTCCTGTTGACTTCCCTGGAAAAGGCCAAGCGTGCAAAGATGCAAATGCACCCAGCTGGAAATTTCTCTCGGAGCCTGTTTTGGCTGGATAATGTTGATGTTAGAAGCGCAAAAGGTTTTAGAGGAGAAGAACCTGTTGGAAGGGAAAACTGTGTTTTTGTTTCATTAACACAAGTGAAAAAACCAGAAGCTTTTTGTGTTTTTGTTAAAAATAAATATCAAACCAAAACTATTTTGTGAAAAATGGGAACAAGATCGGAAAGGAAAGTTAATTTCATTCACCTCAACTTACTTTTATTTCATAGGAAAAGATCAGCATTAGAAATTTCAGCGCTTGTTGTTTTCATTATGATTTGGACTAGCAGGAAAACTGAAATCCTGGGTTTTCCTGTGAAAGGGACAATCCTGTCACCACTCAGCCACAGTGAGTGATGGGAGAGAAGTTGAAAAGCTTTCTTGGACTGGGATTTCTGGTCCTAGACAGTGACGACTGAACCCAAGGGTAGTTTCACTGGGACTTCTTAAGGGACAAATCTTGAGTGACAAGGAAAGCCGCGGGCAGACAGAAGCTGCTAGTCAGAGATCAGGCGAGAGGTTGGAGCAAGCCTGTGATACCCTATGGTACCAAAAGGTTTCAAATTGCGCCTGGAAATGAGCAGGGAGCTGGGGTATGTGATGAGCAGGGAACGGTTTGCAGAGAGACAGCGTGCTCCTTGCAGCTGTACCGATGCACCTGGGTGCGTAAGTTTGGGAGATGAAATTATCGATGGAGTAACCCACATTGACTCCATCACTGAATTATTTGGGGAGCCCCTACTTTCCAACGGGCTTGTGATAGGTCCCTTCCCAACACCCCCTCCATTTCACAGGGACAAGCTGTCTTTCCTCAGTACTCGGTGGCTCCCACCAACATCAGGGCGATCTCTGCGTGGAAGCTGCTCACGTAGCCCTGCCTCTGCTCTGTCTGGAGGAGGGTGCAGATCCCAAATCATGAGCTGTTCATAGGGGGTTTGGCTGACCAGGGAGGGTAGTGGAGCTACTGATCGGGAGAGGACAGATGACCCAGGGTACTGCCTGGCTAAAACATCGTCATGGGAGTGATGGGTGCCAGTAGTCCACCAGCTCGGCATGGCAGGGAGCAAAGCATTACAGCCCAGCAGGTATTATAACTGGGACCTGTCTTGAATGTCATGACAGGCCAGTTGAAAAATGTCAGGGAAAAGCTGTGGGGAGAAGTCAGAGATTGCTTCTTTCCCCAGGGCTTGCAGGAGCAGAGCTCAGGAGGGTTCATGGTTTGCTGGATGCTTCTTCTCCTTTTCCAGACCTTCCACTAAAAGCTCAGTGAACATCTATTTGCCTTGACTATGCCAATGTTTTAGGTAATGTGAAAGTGAAGTGGACATCTCCTGCACAAGGAAATCCCATCTGGATCCCCATTTCTAAGTGTTCTTCAAACCTTGTAATACCTTTATCCTCGCAGAGGATGGGTGATGGCTCTGAAAGTGGGAGTGTTTGGATCTGAGGTCCTGATTTGGAAATACCTAAAAGAAAAGGTACAGAAATGTGAATTTTGATTATGTTTCGTTTAATGAGTTTTGAAAAGATTTGGAGCTGAATTAAAAGTAACAAAAAGCCAGGGAGATGAATTACCCTTATATTAAATTCAATTTGCTTCTGTGCAATTTGTTGCATAGCAAAACCTCGTTAATACATTTTGCAGGTGGTTGGGTCATTTGTCATCAGAATCGCACTTTATGGAAAGCAACTTTCCTCCCTCTTCAGTTATTTTGCTCTGAAATGAGTTTCTCTTGGTCCTGTATGCTGGCAGGAGCTGAACTGGCTTCAGCAGGGACATGGTTTCACGGCAAAGAAGGATCTGGCCTGTTATTTTTAACATATTTCTAAGTTACGCCTATGTAACATTGTCTATGGTTAGCATCTCAAGTATATGCAGCCATAGCCCTCATCCATTAGAAAGATTCCTGCCTTATATTATAGTTAGTAATATTTATTGTTTCCTTTTCTTTTTCTCAGCAGCCAAGGCAGCTTCCCTCTCCAGAGGGAAGAAAGGCTAAAAAAAATTAGAAAAAGCTTATTTCGTTTGCGTTTTCCTAATTTGCTTTCCTCTGGTTCAGACATGTGTTGCCTATAAGCTATTAAAACTCTTTATCTAGGGTTATTCTCCCCTCTCCCTCCCCCATCTGATATTCACAACTTCATTCTGCCTGGATCAATGACTGCAAATTTGCTTTATGACAACTTGAACAAACCCATGATGGATCAGAAAGGACCTCAAAGTAGGCTGAAGCCTACTCAAGTCAAGAGCACCAGACACGTTTGTTAAAGACCTCATTGGCCTCTGATCCTTGGGTTGCTGCAGTATTGATTTTTAGGGTCCGAGCTCAATTGTGCTGGAAGTCGAGTCGTATGGAGTCGCATGCTCATGGGGGAGACAGGAGCTTTATAATGGGAACGGATCGATGGGGAATGATTTACCACAGAGGGACCTGGAGGCTTGGCAGGGAAGTTAAGCAATAATCGAGTTTTGGGCTCAGAGCCGGTTCAGGCTGGCGTGCTGCCTGTCTCACTCGGTTCGCAGAGCTCTGGGGCCACGATGCCGGGTCGGTGCAGGTCCCGGCTGGCTCCCAGCGTGTCAGGCAGCAGCCGTGCCGTGTGTGCACGAGGAGTCACGGCGCTGATATTGTTAATCTTGAGCGGGTGGGTGTCAGCCTGCTTCCCCAGCCCTCCCTAGGTTTAAAATAAAGCATCTTCAGATGCTGTGAACCAAGACCTACTGGTGTTTGCTGCAACTCCGGGCTAACCCCGTAAGTGACTCTAAGGAGGCAGAGGCTGAACACAGACAACAGAGCACCTGCAGAAGCAACGCGTTTTGCACAGGCTTGCAAACATGGTTTTTTCTTTTTAAACTGTGACTTTATTGCAAGCAGAAGGTTTCTGTATTCTCTGACCCCTGCTCCAGCAGTATGGCTGGGGAATGAGAGACACTTGGACAGGGACTGGCTGTATATCAGCATGCAGCATCCGGGGGCTCCGGTCTCTACCTGGGTTGCCCCTAACTGATATGACACAAAAATCCAAGCAATTCCATTAAAAAGAAAAGGGGACAGGTTGCAGATGAAGCCCTCAGGCTTCAGGTCTGGCTTACGGTTCTTTCTGCACTGCTGCATGCCTCAGTTTACCTCTGTGATGTGTAAGTAAACACCTGCTTTGAGATGGAGGTGGTACCTCTATGGTGTTTCCATGCATGACACCCACAGGTTGCTTCCTAAAGGTTTCTAAAAATCCTAGCTGGGTGGTGGTTTATATCTAGGCTGATTGCAAGCCAGGACTACATCAGGGCCCCTTTCTTTTTTATCTCAGCCCTCAGGTCACCAGCGTATGGCTCTGCCTGGTCTGCAGTGTCATATCTGACCTCATTTGAGTCCTAATACATTCAAGGAATGGGGATTGTCTGAGATGGAGCTCGAGCAAAATCCAGCCACTGTCCCAGCAAAGTTCTCCCTCTTCTGCCTTGTTGGCAGAAAGTCCCTTTAGTTACTGCAGCTCCTGAAGCTGGCTCCGGGAGCATTTCCCGGTGTCCTGGGAGGTGGATAGGGCTGTTATGGTGCCCCAGCTCCAGCTGGGAGCCAGGATTTGTTCACTGTGGTCCCGGCACAGCACAAAACACACAGGTGGAGGGGAAGATGAAATGTGCGATAACAGAAAAAAAGAGGCTTTTCCTGCTCAGCTCAAGAGCAGGTAATTTCCTTCTGTGAGTAAACTGGGCCAGGATCTAATTAAGAAAGCTATATTCCCTAATAGCGGTCCCTCTGCAGCCTGTGCTACTGCCTGGAGGCAATGAGGTGGAGGAGGACTGGAAGGAGATACGGGGGCTTTACCAAAGGGATGGCAGGTGTGCAACCCCTTTCCTGCAGCAGAGTTGAGGGAAGCTGATATTTTGGGCTTTCTCCCCTTTCCCTCCTGCTCCACTGCCATCCATATGTTAGTATAAAGGCCTACCCAAAAATCCAGCAAAAGATGCCTGTCTCTGGTTTACCTGGTTCTTTGAGGCCAGTGCAGCTTTACTCTAGGAAGCCCGTGTACAACGGACAAGGGTGCACCAGCTGGCAGCAAAGGTGTTCTGAACAGCCAGACTCCTTCTCTGGCCACCTTCTCCCATATCCAGCGGTTTGGGCTCCTGAAGGAGCAGGAGCTCTGCAGAGCTTCAGGCTGGGACCTCCTGGCTCCTCAGGCATTTTTCTTTGTGTGCAAGCACCACGTTGTGCAGTCTGTCATCAACACTGTAAAAGGGTTCAGGGAGGCTGCGGGCTCTCCGTCCTTGGAGATGCTCAAAGCTCAGCTGGACAAGGCTCTGGGCAACCTGACATGACACTGAAGTGGGATCTAACCTTGAGTGGTCCCTGTTTGGAGCAGGAGGCTGTACCTGGACAAGTCCCTACCCATCTAAATTATTCTGTTGTCTCTCCCATCATCCCATCATGCTCTACCTGTAGCTTAGTTGGGTTGTTTCAGGCCCCTCTGCTCTAACTGCAAGGGCTGTTTCAAACTATTTGTGTTGGTACGAAGGTTGTTTTTTCCCAGCCTGGGGATATTCACAGTCACTTCCCAGCTACCCAGTGTGCCTGCCCCAACCTCACATAACCCTCAAGGATCAGTGGATGGGTCCCGCATAAACAGAGTGAATCTCCCTAAACTGATAGGAAAGACTGACAGCAGAAGTTGGCTCAAAGCCCAAGTGACTGTGAACAAAGTCGAGACAACTTGCCTAGATTTGTTTAGATTCACTGTTGACTTTTCAGAAGGTTAATTCTAAGTGAGACTGAGCCCTCTGTGCCAACATTCCCCACAATTTATGCTGCAAATGAACATGTTTCTTCTGCTCATCGTTTCTGACGGTATTTATTTGAGGGACTCTGCAAAGAAAGCTCTGCCTTTTGCTCTCCGAATAGACAACTTGTGCCATCCCACTGATGCTACGTGACTGCTGGTAATAAATGCAGGCTGAGAGTAGGTCTGGGGATCCGGATAAGTGCAATTAATAAATCTTTGCTTGGCAATTCACAGTATTTTGGGAGGAAAAAAATAGTGGTGTCTTAGCGCAGTGACAGCTAGGTGCATCTTGTGCTCTGAGAGGTGGGAAGAGGCAGCCAGGTTTCGTATGTACCGGCAGATTATAAAGTGGGGGGATTAGCAAGGAGTAATTACAGTGCCTCCACTGTATATTAAGTGTGTGAAACAATATATAGGCACTCGGCGCACGGCAGGCATTATGGCTGGGTGTCATAGTTGACGTTTTTAATATCCATTATTCAAAAATTGATTCCATGCCTGACTATCAAGCAGCATCCAGCTATAATATGGGAGTAGTACCACACAACAGCACTGTCATCTGCTAAGAGCTTTACAAACATTAGCTAATTCTGCTTACCCTCTCCATCAGCGACAGGTAAGGGCTGTTATCTCTGACTGTCTGAATCCCCAGAGAGAGCTGGGATTAGATTAAGTACTTTGGGGAAGCTGCTGCAGATAGTGAGACCACAGATGTGTGGGCTGCAGAGAGTGGCCATAACTTGGAATGACTCCCAGATTCCCCCAAACCCAAAGAGAAGCACCTCCAGTGCTCAGAGATGCTGAAAAATAGGACCTTTTAAAGATCCTGTGTTTTGTGTTCACTTTTATTTCTTTGAAAGCATTTTAAGGAAAACTTTTCACTTTTACCTTTTGCAAACACCTCTAGGAAAGGTTTTCATTTGGAATTTTTTTTCTGTCTCTGTTTTTTCACTTTGGCATTCAGGAAATGAAGAAGTAAGAGCAAAATATGGTAGGGGAAGCACTAAAAGAAAAGCTCAAACACAAGAATAAAGATTTTTCTTGTTTAAGTGAAAAAATGCACTTTGTCAAAAAACATAGCATTTTTTTGTAATTACTGAAAATATCCATGACTCTAGAGATGAACTGATATGTGGGTCGTAAGCAGAGGCAGCAATATCTTCTTAGAGAGACTAGCTGATTTTTGGTGGCTCCACATCTCCTTGCTGGCTGTTGACAAACCAGATTTCATCTTCCTCTTCCACCCTCGCTTGACTCCAGGAATTTCCATTCCCAAACCTCCATCTCTTTAGGCAAATCCTCTCTGAAGATTACCTACATTACCTACTTTTCCCCGGAGACAGCCTTCTCTCCTTTGCTATCAATTAATAACAGCTCTCACCAACCTCTCGGCTTAATTGCACCATCTCTACAAGCAGCCCTGACGTTGACGTGCCTTTTTCCTGTTTTAATTTATTCCTCTGAATTTTTCTGTTGCTTCTGACTGTAAACTCCAACACTGAGGTCCTGAGGGGTTGATGGACTCCTGACCTCCTCTCTTGGCTCCAGGAGTTTCCTCCCCATGCCCATGTGAGCATCACACCAGAGGGGGCATGAGGTCCTCTGGGCTTGTACCTCAAACTCAAGCGGTGACATGAAAATGAAGAAGGTGATGGTATGGAATAGCTGTTGTCCACATCACGGAGACCTTTGTGCTAGGGATCTATTTGGAGGTTGTGTTGAAAAGCATAGGTGTGCGTGAAGGTCAGCTCCAAATTATTCCAACAATCTACACTGAGGCTGTAAATGTGAGCTGCAGAGCCATTGAAGGATCAGACAGGATATTGATTGCAACACCAACAAGAGGAAACTTGACGTGGTCTCTCCAAAAACTGCTTCTGTCAAAACCAGGGTCAAATCAACCCTTGTGTCCTCCTGTGCCCTTCCTGGGTTTCTGCTCTCCCTTTTAGTGCCACAGGAAGACAGGGAATGAGTCTTGCTCAAACTTGGATACCTCAGTTTTTCCAGGGTCATCCAAGCAGCATTTGTTCGCTGTAAGGATGGATGTAATCCTGACTTCAGAGGTGTTTTCCAGTGGGGAAAACCAGTTGGTTTTGCTGAGACATCTCCATATCTGCCTGGCTGAAGCAGAAGCAGCACTGAGTGCCTTGTTCCTGCGGATATCTCCGCTTCAACACCTCTTTCCTGTTGGTGGTTGCTCTGTGCAGAGTGTCACCCTGCAAGGTGGAGATGGGGCTCACCATACTCATCAGGGGACCCCAAACCCTGCTCCAGTGTGGGCACCTCTGGTACAGCAAGGCAAAGAAACACAGACATGCCCTTGGCCCAGACTCATTTGGAGGTTAAAAATAACCCAAAGGTGCTTAAAAATTAAAAAAAAAAAAAAGTAAAAATTAAACCACCCCCATACTTGAAAGAAACCTGCCCCTTTAAGAAAGGATTGAACGTAATCTATTTCCAGCGTACGAGAGATCGGCTAAGGATTGCTGGGACATTTTCACTGACACAAATCTACATAATCGTTTTAAACTTCTCACCATTTCTTCCGATTATTCTCTTTCTGTCACTTTAGGAAGCTCTAAAACTGATTTTCTCTCCGTAATCTTCCAGTATTGCTTAGCACCCAAATCTCTAATATTTTAAGAAGATTATTTCATTTATAATTGATTGAGTGTATTTGCCAGTTTGCTACTTCAAAGATGGTGTGCTTGAAGGGGTTCGGGTAGAGCATTATGAAGTTTCCACCCATTACACCCCATCCAAAAAAAGAGGCAGGAAAATTTTGCATCCTGCCTGACACTTGATGCATATTTTTTTTATTATTATTATTGGTATTATTTACATTGTCAGCATGCTGAATAGCTAAAAAAACCCAGATCTCCTGAGATGAAAGGCAAATCGAGCTGTCTCCGGCTGCAGGCTCAGGGCCGTGTTTTCCGTCGCAGGGTGCAGTCTGACGAGCAGTGATTGCAGGCAGCCAGCTCAGGCACCACTACATCTCCCTGTGCACCAGCTTTCCCTCCTGGGAGCCGTCTGCCCTCCCCGCTGTTCTCACTAGGAAATGGGTTGGAGAACTGATAGGAGTTTAAATACATTTTATTTTATTTGCTTTTCAATGGATAGGCTGCTTTTCAGCCCAATTTGCTACATGGGGTTGTTTTCTGCATTGAGATAGAAGGGGTTACATGGGTGGTGGGCAGGAGAAGAGGTGGAAGCAAGGGAGAGAAGGAACAATTTCTGAGACACATTGATGTTGAAAGTGGTCTTCACCCAGCTCAGGACCGGGCTGTGGTAGCTGCTGCCGGCGAGTGAGTGGGCTCCATCACTCAGTGGTGGATGTTGTCTCATAGAGTGGTGAGAAAGGGGTCGAGAGAGGGAATAAGGGTGCAGTAGGTAACGTTTGCTGAGAGAAAAGACATTAGGACATCTGCAAGCAGAGATGTGGAGAGAGGGAGCCCACCTAATGCAGTGCCACTCCCCACTGAATAACCAAAATGCCTCAGAAATAAGGAGGAGATTTTCAAATTCTCAGCCCCACTCCACTCTTCATTCTTTATCACCTGTGAACTAGCGAGGAGAGGCATGGCACAACGCTCAAAGGAAAGCTCTGAGCCCTCTTTTAGGGCTGGCAGAGACTTAGTGATGCTCTGTCACAGTCATTTCGGGGAATGGAGCAGCTATCAACTAACAAGAATGAATTTCAAGGCTGATCACCTGCAAGCCAGGGATAATGGGAGGTCTGCACAATCAAACACGTCTCCTGTTATAGTAAAACAAGCAACACTTGAAAAAGACATGGAAACAGGCTTCTTTAAATCCAATTCAGGGATTTGGAATCCCCACTAAACGCTTAATTAATTTTTGATTAGCTGAGAACCCATTAAACAGACTGATTCTTCTAGCTTTATAAGTAACGGCAGCATGCTGCTTTAATTAAATTAATACTAAGAGATGTTCATTTTCAAATCCTTATGTTGGTTATTTGAGAAAAATCATTTCACTCCCTTCCCTAAGAGGTTTACCATATTCTTTTAGCCCAGTGCAGTATCTTTTCCCACTCTGTTTGTGTTGCTCTTGATTCGCCTGGAGGCAGGATCTGTCAGGGCCCTGAAATTGTTCTGCCCAAGGAACAGGGGGTGTCCCCCTAATTTTAAGAACCTGATCTTTCTATAAGGGTTTACCATAGGGGTATGAGTAGTCTGGCTGTCTGGGGTCTCCCAGCCCTGGTTTCTCCCACTCATTCTCCCTGTGGAGCTACCGTCGGCTGTTTCTTACAGCAGGTACTAGATATGAATCGTGATGACTCCACAGCAAGCAGCTTGGGATCATCACCCTTTTTTGAGGGTAAGAACCTGTCCACAAGCAGCTGCTGCAGAGTACCTGATGCCAGGCAACCTGTCCCAGGCCTCCTGTGTGGCCCCACCGTGTGTCAGAGAACATGCCCATGGGTTCTTTGCCCCTCGTTTTCAAACCCTTAGGGCTTTCTCCATTTCCCAGTGGAAATCAGTTGCTGCCCAACCTTGGCTTCTTCTCCAATGATCAATACCTTCCCATGTATCCTGGATCCTCTGGTGATGGGAGGCATGAAGTCGATGCTCGGGCCCTTCCTAGATGATGGAGACCTGGCATGGACACAGGCATCACTGAGTGTGATTAGAAAAGGAGGTTGGACTCACTCTTGGAGAAACGCATCTCCTGGGAGGATTCAAAACCTCGCCTCTGCCTTTCCTTCCACCCTCATCAAGCTTCTTTCATTTGGCAGAAGAAGAATCCCTTTTGCAAAAATAGCTCACAACAACCCACCTCTTGGACAAACCACTTGGGAATAACACAAAATCTGGCTTGGTATTGGTGTGATTTTCCTTACATCTCCATGTTGTTTCGGCTTGACATCCATCCCTCACTCCATTTGCTCTGGGTGCAGCTGGATTAAGCAGAACATGTGCTTCATTTCTTGATGTATTTGTCCCATCAGACATCAGGAGGGTGAAATGGGGCTTTCAACCCACCAGTGTCCCCTTCACCATTGCCCTTGCAGAGCTTGGATGTAATCCAGATCCTGACGGTGGGAGCAACAAGCAGGTCCATGCTGGGGGTGATCCCCCAAGGATTTAATCACGGGCATATCAGCAAATGCTGCCGTTACACAGGATCTAGAGGTTTGAAGAGAAGCTCCAGCCCCTTGCACCTTCACCCTCTTGCAAACCTCCCCTTGCTCTCCCTGTCCCCACTGCCCACCTCTTGTTAGGAGCTGTCGGAGGCAGCTGG
The DNA here is from genome assembly GCF_000690775.1 of Eurypyga helias. Taxonomy (NCBI): domain Eukaryota; kingdom Metazoa; phylum Chordata; class Aves; order Eurypygiformes; family Eurypygidae; genus Eurypyga; species Eurypyga helias. The sequence goes on from NW_010261468.1 coordinate 44,365, forward strand.
CTGCTCGTGCATTAAATTAGCAGATGTTGCGGCTACACAACATTAAGCACAACAATACTGTTAATGTGCCCTCCGGAGCCCTCGGCCTCCCTCCTCACTGGGCCTCACCAGACACAGCCTCTCCGGAGGCAGATTAATTTCAACTCTCTGGATCATAATAAATTAATTTTTATTAGAAAAGGCGGGGGGAGAGAGGGCTGATCTCTTGAGCTGCAGAGATTTAAGCCAGCTGTCGACCATCTCCTGGCATTTGGGTTAGGAAGTAAATACAGAGGAGAGTATTTTTATAAAACACCCATCAGCCTTCCTCTCTGGGAGGAGCGTGAGGCAGTCTTGGAGGTAAATCTGCATTGTGGGGTTAATGCTTTGCCCAGTCCAGCGCTAAACAATTCCAGGGGGAATATTTTCCTTCTTCCTAATGGGGAATGTGCTTTTGTCATGCTACACCCTGAAGACAACCCTCCCCAGATGTGAGGCGTCAGGGTCTCAAAGCAGGTCCCCACACGCACCAAGTCCTCCTTTGCTAAGAAGCCTCTTCTCCACAAGATTCTCATTGGAATAGGATTTACCAGCTTTGCATTGCCACTACTCCTGGGGGTATGTGGCATGGTTCTGCCAGCCCCCAAAGCATCCCCACCCCAGCCCAGACTGTGCAAAGCCCAGCTCCCCAGACAGCAAATCAACAGTAGCTGACTCTGTAGTACTGCAGAGGTTCTGAGCAGAGGAGATTTTGATGCTTCAGCCTCGTTCTTTTGGACGCCTAGGGCTCACAGCTCCTTTTGGCTTAAGTAGGGGCTGTCTGTACTCAGCACTTACGAAAATCAGCCCTGGGTCTTTGCTCAGATTAACAATCAGTACCAGAACAGCGGCTGTCAGAAACCCATATCTTCCTTTATCAGTGGGGAACGCATTGCCAGCCATGGATTTGGAGGACACGGGAGTTGGGCTCCAGATGTCTATTGCTAGCTTCACTACTGAACTGAAAACTTGGACCTGGCAGTTTTAGTATCAGCTGGAATAACTGCTGAAAAATCTGAACTTTGGCAGGGCTGTGGACACCAACGTATTGTCTGTGGGTGCTGTGTTACATGGCAGTCTCATTTCCATCAGACATTTCAAAGGCCAATAAACACAGTCAATATCTACGCAAAGGCTGGCCCATCTCAGATCCTGTCTCCAGCCGTGGCCAGCAGTGATTGCTGAGGAAGGAATCTCACACCGTAGACTCATAGTGATGCTTCGCCAGAATACTCTCCCCAGCCCCAGATGTATGGCCAAGGGACTTCCCAATGTAACTGCTTCCCAATTCTTGTACTGGGAGAAAAGATGAATAACTGTTCTCTGTTTACCTTCCTCAGCCCATTTTATCTTCTTCTCTTTCCTCATCAATAATTTCTTTTCCAGAGATTAAGAAACCCAGTCACTGCAGTTCCTCATACTGACACCTTGTTAGTAACTGGCTCAAGTAATAATAAACCTCCTGGGTGCCCATCTGGTCTCTGGATGCTCATTTGATGAATAATTTTTGAATTTTTGGATGTTTAACTGTGGAGTCATCCTGCAGTTACAGGGCAATGGTTTTGAGGGCAATATAAGAACTGTCATCCCTACCCATTTTTTTCCTCCACATCTTGACATGCTCTAGGTTAATAATAAGGGTTAATTTTGAACCTGGAGCCATTTGACTACCTGGTTCCCAGCCCGGTCCCAGGAACAGTTGTACTAGCTGAGCTGGTAGTGAACTGTAGCAAGGGGGATGGGGGAAGAAGGTTTCACTGCAGAAATGATGAAAACACAGATCTGAAGTCAGGGCTGGACCTTGAGATGTAGTTAGTCTGGAGTGTGGGTCTGCAGCTGAGGTGCTCCTGGCTGGAGGGCAGAGCAGTCCTTGGGTACGCAGGGCAAAGACCTGCCCGTGCGTCTGCGAAAGCCTTTTGAGAGCTGCTGGTGTGCATCGCCTGCAGTCCTCAGCCCATGAGCACCCTGTTCACCCCGTTATGAAGGATATGCTAAACCCTGACACTGTCACCCTACATATTTCTCCTGAACTTCCCTTTGACAGGAGTTATTGGGGGAAGGCAAAAAAGAGAGCAGGGTCTGGGAAGGAAAGTTGTGCTTGTGATAACACAAGATCAGGTTTCACTTGATCCTGAGTCCTTTTTCAAACACCAGTTGAAAACCCCTCCTGCCACTTGACAAGTTTCCAAAATCCTTTTTCTTTCCACGATCTACCTATGGGCCTTGAGTAGGTAAAAGAGGCTGTGAAATGAAAGCCCTGTTTGCTCTGTGAAAGAGCTTGACAATGTGTTGAGAGAAAGTGTTACTCACTGCCTTCCAGCATTCAGAAAGGCGCCCATTTATCACCTTCCTTTTTTTTTTTTCTTCCCCTGTTTCTTCTATGGAATCTCTGGTTGTAATCCTTCTCCGGGATTTTTCACAGTAGTGTGATAATGTTAATATTTATCCCGACTCAGGGATGGACTGACAGTGCTGTGTTCTCCCCTCTTCCATTTTATCTCTGTACATCTATTAGGTGTTCTGTATGTCTTTAACTTCATCAGCACCCACCTGGGACAAGAGCAGGTGAGACCAGCCTCCATCACATCTTGTCACCTGTCTCACCTCTGGTGGCTTCTTTTCTTTGTTTTTATTAACTTATTTATTAAAAGGCTAAAGATTTTCAATAATGCTAGAAGCAATTCAGTTCTCAAGGGATTTGGAGTGTCTGAGGATAATTCCTAGACTTTTCCTTGCCCTGTGTTGAAAAGCTGATTGCAGGTGTTTGACAGAAGGGTTGTGGAGACTTAGAGACAGATGTTTACCAAGAGTTCAGCCTTTCAATAAAAGGACCCATGAAGTGGCGGACTTTTCTTCTAGTGATGGTCAGTGTTCTGGAGTCTGAAAAACCCATCAGGGTTTGTGTTACCCTTGAAAGAGATGCCTGCAGAATAACAACAGCCAGACATAATTTGTCACGGAGACATCAGAACTTCCCAATCTGGGGTGTAGGACAAGCAAGTGGAAAAGGGCAACACTGGAGTTTCTTTGTACGGAATTAATTCCTGCCAACACTTGTGATTTTGTTGTGAGTTTTGTGAAGAGCTGTATTTATCTTAAAGCCTCCTGCCTGTGAGTCAGATGAATACAGGCAATATTTATTACTGTAGGGTTCGATTTAGCAATCTGTGAAATCTCATTGACCGGGTGGAGCACTAGTTTGTGTAGTGTGTGGTTTTACATGCAAACACACCATATTCCTAGGATTGAAGGATTTTCTTCATCACTTCTCTTCCATCCAGAGCTGAGCTCATTTTAAGTTCCCAAACCTCTTATACAGGAAGCCCGATCCCAGGTCTCCTCCAAACTGCCATTTCTCCTGTAAGGAGCTACAGGTTACATAATTTGAGCTAATTTTGATTCATCTCTCATCTTTAGTGGCAAGGAAGAAAGAGTTTGAAGAACCTGGAAGTGTTATGAAGACTTTTCCAGAGATTACACAACAGGCAATGAAGACTAATGACAGTTTTATTCCAAAAGATGAAGTAATTAATATCATCAACAGCTCCTAGGATTTTTCCTTCATTCATATGCATTTAATTTTGATCATCTGTTGGCCTCTGACTGAAAAACACTCCCTCTGTGAACCACCAGGTTTCTAGAGGAAAGGCAGAAGGCTCAGCGCCATCTACAGTCATAAAACAAAGGTAATGTGAAACTACTTCATAATTTTAATGAGGTCAAATCCAGCAGCAACAATGAAGATGTTGTGGTGTGACCACTAAGTGTTTGTTAATGGCAGCATCCACAGTCCCAGAGACGGTGACTCCAAAATCCCCCATTTTGGAGAAGCTGCTCTATGACAGGCTTTTAAAAATATGTTAATCACAAAGATATGAGAATAAAAACCTCAAATCAACTAAGATTTTTTGCTGTACAAAAGGGAATTATTGCTCACCAGTAAACACTGGCTTGTGATAGGATGACTGTTAATTATTACCAGTAATGTTAACAGTACCTCAGCTTGTCATTATACTCCTAGTCCCAGTGTTGACGTTATTTTATACCTGATCTGACTTTTTCGTCATGGTGTACACTTCTGGCCATAAGCAACCCACCGGCCATGTAGAGTTATCTCACAAGCTGGGCCAAAGTAGCTGCTGGCCAAATCGATCAAGAAATTTGCAATGAGGCCCTTTGTTTCGCTATAGCACAAACTGGCTAAGTGGCTGAGCAAAACACCTAGACATGTGAAAGCCCAGGG
>NW_010261468.1:48642-76524 GCF_000690775.1 Eurypyga helias
ACCCAGATGCATTGGATCAGTCCCTTTCAATCTGAGACAGAGGGAATCAGGCCGAGAATATCGAAGGGAACAAATCATTTAATGAAAGGCTGCCACTGAAAATATCAATAGCGCAAAGATCAGAGCTTCTTTTTGAGATCTATGCTGCAAGCAGCAACCTCCAGAGAAAATCCAATTCCCCACAGACTGTAGTGTACTGTAGACACACAAACCTGTGTTACTTCACATGTCAGCACACCCGTCTGAGCGCTTCTACCTTCCCCATGAAATCGCTGGATCATGTAGAAGGGTATCGCTGTCTACACAAATTCCATCATGCTGCATCAGGATTGACCTAAGAAAATCGCTACCAAATCATACCGTAGCTACACCCACACTAGGAGGTACCGATCCTACCCTGCCCCGAGAGAAACAAAAATACATATGTCAACGTGGCACCAGAAACTTCGTACTCTCATTAATTATAATTAATTAATTCTTAGATTGCACCCCAGACACATTGCTGCCTTCTACCGCAAAACTCCTCCCATCATCTGACCCAGCTCCTCTGAGCAAGTTTTCTCAGTCAAACCCATAGAGCTTTTTTCACTTCTTCCGCTAGATCTGAAAAATATATGCAGATTTATACAGTGAGGCACAGACTAAATACTCTGGGGGAAGGAGTAAAATAGACATTAATCAGATATTAAAGGACTTATGAGACAGGGAGAAATATACAGTTGGGCATAGTTGGTGTTGGTTTAAAGTGTTACGTATACATACATACAATTACTACGTATATGTATGTATTATTGTTCTGTTTTAAACAACTGGATTGGATAAGCTAAGAAGAAAAAAGGAAGAGGTAGGAGAAAAATACCTGATAACACTAATGTTAGGGAACTGTGGCTAATTTGCAAATGGATACCAAATGGAAGCACGCTTCCTTTAATCTGTGTTGCTTTAAAAAGAAAAAAAAAAGAGGAGGAGGCAGCTGGGGTTAGTAAGCTATCTGACAGACTGAGCAGCTCATCTGTTTGCAGGGATTGGGTCGGCAGCAGATATTCCCAAGTGCTTTGAGTACCAAGTGTATTGGATATGGCTTTTGATCAGAGGGGCAAGGTGCCCCTTTTGCATCCCTGGGATGAGTCCCACTGGAGGCAGGTACCTCCTGACAGAGCAAGGAGGGTGGGTTTGGTGGTGATGGGAGAGAGAGGGACAGCCCTGCATGGTGTGTTTACACCAAATCCTGGCCTTTCCCCTGGCTGTGTTCCTTGTAATTTCTGGAAATCAGAAATAAGCTGATGTGATTAGAGAAGAACAGATCTGGCTTAGTGCTCTTCAAGCTTAAAAAGGTGTTAAAGACTTGCCAAATTACAAATACAGAACTAATAGGGATCCAAAATAAGGACAGTTGCTTAATTCCTTTACATGGAGAGACAAAAATGAAGGGTGGCATCACTGTGATTGATGGACAAATAGCAGCCGGGTCAGTGAGAAATATCTAAGAGATGGGGCATATCTAAAAACATTTTACATTCAGCCCACCCTTGGTTTGGGTAAGGACTGGGTTTTGCAGGCTCTTAGCTTTGATGATGGTTTGCTGCTGGTCACTCAGTGGAAAGAGAGTTTTGTGGTTTTCCTTCTCCTAGAGGAGGGGCCAGGCTTAGGTTTTCTTTAGGTTACACTTTACCCCCCCATTTTTCTTTTTCAATGCAATCTCTTGAAGTCATCTTGCATTAATTAGCCGTCATCTTAACGACACTGTTGCATGTTAGACGAAGAGATCTCTGAATTCAAATAAGACTTGACCCTAAGAGGGACCAGCTCCCTGGCTTTTTCTTCTCATCTCCTTAAATCTAAAAATTGCTAAGTGATCTCTGAGGCTCAGGCTTTCCTCGGAGATTAGTGTAAGAAAAGCCCCAACATCTGCAAAAGTGACTGCTTTTGACAACCGTACAGATATCTTAAAGAGCAGGAATTTCCCTAATAAAACCCCTTAAAATAAGTCTTCTTAAGATTTCTTAATGCCACAGTGATCAGTTTGCATGTTTCAGAAATTCAAGAATTTTTTATCTGCTTTGGAAAGTTATGAAAAAAAAATGAAGCAGGTTTATTTAAAGGGGAGACGTATTTGAGATGCAGGAGAGACGGGGTAGCAAAGCTTAGGAACTGGTGATAAAACCATAAATTGTATAGCTCAGGGAATTTGTGGACTGACTAAAAATGACAAAGCAAAGCAGCCCAAGTTGGTCATCAGAATAATAACAAAGAGGACTTTTACCAAGAAAAAAAAAGAAAGCACGTGGACCCTCTGGCATTCCGTAGGCAATTTAAATAGCTTAATTCGGCATTGTTGTGATTAGCCATATGCCTGATAGCCTGTGGGCCAGATCCTCTGCTGGTGTAAAGCCGAAGCTTTCCCAACTGCCCTATTCAGCAAAGCATCCCTATTAAAGACAGTGTTTAGGCATCTGCTGAAGTGTAAGTGTGTGCTTAGATCCCAACAAAGACACTGGGGGCTAAGTATTGCAAGGAAGCTGCTCTGGCACAGGGAGAGATTTAAGTAAATATATCCTGGAGCTGGGGCATGAGCCCCTCACCCAAATTCACCAGGTATTTCTAGCTTCTTGGATGCTGGCACGAAAGGTCAGGCTGACTGTGAGATCCCAAAGCACAGAGAGATGCTGATGGAGGTATCTGCAGGTCTGATCCTGCATCCCTTCCCCCTGCCTGGAGGCTGGTGTAAATGCATGGCTCTCCAGTGAGAGAACCCCGTGTACCATGTTATTAGGGCTGGGATGGGGTGGACTGGGTTGCCATGCTGTTGCTTCCAGGGATAAAATTCAGCCCAGCGCTTTTGCTGCTCAGTTCAACATGTCAGAGGAACCCCAAATGAGACCTGTAGGCACCCGCTGGTACAGAGAGCACGCAGTGGCAGCGTGTACTTAAATTGGTAACTTCGTTCACATGAACATACTCAAGGTTGGTTCCTTGAGTTGAGTTTCAGTGAAAAAGTCCCACTAAGGGCAGGATTACTAGAGAATTTGGGTGTTTTTTTGATAGTGGGTTGTTGGTTTTTTTTTGGCCAGTCTGTGGGTCTCTCTTCAGGTATCAGAATTTTGACACCTTTCTGCTTACCTGCTCTTGTACTTCATTCCCATAAAAACGAGTAGGTCTCAGCACCACATAGTCTCATTTGAAATGTTGTGTTGTTTTGTTTCATTTTATTTCATTTTAATTTTAAGTTCCAGAAAAATCAGAAGGAATCCAGGCAAGGCACAGGAATTCACCATGGAGAATTCTGTGGCAGCTAACAAGAAGAATAAAATGGAATTCTACCAAGGATGCACTTAGTAATGTTTGCAGAGAGAGGATGCTGCTGACCCATGACTCCCACTCTACAAGCCCATGATCAACAGGGTGAAGGAACTATTGGAGTACAGCACAGATTTTTGTGCAAGAACTGGCTCTAAGTCCCGGGGATTTGTTGCAGATACATCTCATGCACCTCGGGTGCTGTGGGATGTGGCAACAGAATGCAGCAGAAACCAACACATCAAGCCACACACAGTTGTTTTTCCTTCTCCTTTTCCTTCATGGGGACACTTTCCAGCTCTGTTTCAGAGCAGAGGGACATACCAGAATTACAGAATAACCCACTGAAACCAAGAAATCTGGTGCATGCCCAGCCCTAGCAAAGGTGTAGCAGGAAACAGATCAGGGATTAGACCCACGGAGGGCCATAGGATCACAATTACCATATTAAGCCCTTCAGTCCAGCTGTAAAGCCTCTGAACCACCATCCAGCTCCTGCTTGACCCTGGATGCTCCTTAAATCTTTTTGGTGTGTCGGTTTGCAATGCTAAAATTCCCAAGTGCTGAAGTGAGTTGTTGCAGGGCGTAGTGGGAGCAGCCCCATCGTGCCTTGGCTGAGCAGCTCAGAGATGTTTCTCAGCCTGTCTTACCCATGGTAGTGTAAGTCCATCTAGTAGGGACTCCCAGTGCCTCAAACAAAACATGACAGTAACAATGCTGGTAGGGATCAGGGAGGGTGATAGAAGACCTGACAGATAGCATCTTTTATCCCCTTTATTTGTGTGTATGTCTTTCCTCTGGCCCAGTGAATTGCTAACCAATTTTAAGAAGAAATCCAATAGAATAGAATAGAATAGAATAGAATAGAATAGAATAGAATAGAATAGAATAGAATAGAATAGAATAGAATAGAATAGAATAGAATAGAATAGAGAGTTTTTCATTTGGTTTGGATAGAATAGAATAGAATAGAATAGAATAGAATAGAATAGAATAGAATAGAATAGAATAGAATAGAATAGAATAGAATAGAATAGAATAGAATAGAATAGAATAGAATAGAATAGAATAGAATAGAATAGAATAGAATAGAATAGAATAGAGAGTTTTTCATTTGGAAGAGACCTACAGCGATCATCCAGTCCACCTCTGTGATCACTTCAGGGCCAACTAAATGTTAAAGCAAATCCTAGAGTTCAAGTTATCTTAGAGCTGAGTACATAAGTGCTCGGAGGTGGGAGGCATCAGGTCAAATTCCCTCAGATGAGGGTGTAAATAAATACATTGTGGGGGTGTTAACAAGTTGTGTGATGTTGTGTGATCAACCTTAGGATTCTGAAATATTTACTGGAAAGTTTATTTTTTTAAGAAGTGTGCTTTTTGGGTTTTGTCTTTTTTTTTTTTTTTTGTAGAAGGGAAACAGGATATGGTTTAGATTAGATATCAGGAAGAAATTCTTCACAGAGAGGGTGGTGAGGCACTGGGACAGTTTGCCCAGAGAAGCTGTGGATGCCCCATCCCTGGATGTGTTCAAGGCCAGGCTGGATGTGGCTTTGAGCAACCTGGTCTAGTGCAAGGTATCCCTGCCCATGGCAGGGGGGTTGGAACTAGATGATCTTTAAGGTCCCTTCCAACCCAAACCATTCTATGATTCTCTGATTCTATGATATTTTGGTGATGGGAGCAGCTCAGACTGCAGGCTAGAGAGAGGAAAACCAGATCATGCAAATTTACCTCTCAACCTCTCCATGTCTCAATTTCCTTACCTGTGAAATGGGCACAGGATTGCCTTTTCCTATGTGCTGCTGCACTGTGGGCTCCAACATGGTATGAAAGGTGCAAATTAAGACTCAGGTGTCTTATCCCTCTGTGGTGGTACTAGAATTACTGCTCTAAGTGAGAAAGAAACATACCATCCTAAGGGAATTTGTATTTAGGACCCTGCAGGTCTGTATTTGCTACCAGAAGCCTAAAACTAACAAGAATTTGGAGAAGAAAAAAAAAAAAATCCTTGCTGGTTTTACATCTCAATCAGGAAGAACTGTCCTTTTTAATTCAAACGCCGGGGTCTAGAGTTGTTTTCCCTGCAGATGCTGCGCTGTATTGGGAATATCAGGAGCTGCCAATTGCAATAACGGTTTCTAATTCCAAATTAATTCAGTGTAAATGAACTGTCAAGAGAAGATTGATTTGTTTTGGTAATTGCCCTGATGCAGGCTGCTGGGTGACAGCAGGAAAGAGCAAAGAAGGGAGCTTTGGCAGGGCTGGCTGAGCCTAAGGGTGGATTGAGAAGACGGAGGTCTAACTGCAAATATCATCTGTCAGGACCACTGCTGAGCCCGATGCTTTTTTCCAGCCTTCAACAATGTCTTCAGGAATGAAGCTGATGCTGCAAAAGACTCCTTGAGTTAGAGAAGTCGGTGTGTTAAGCAATTAGGAAGGGAAAAACCCCAAAGACCCCCTCCATTGAAAGGGCTGCTCTGTGTTCAGCCCCCACTTCTGCTCCACTGCTGCATCTATGGGTCACCAGCCCTCACCTCCTTCGGGGGGTCAAAGTGACAGTCTTGCTCCACCTCATGGCTAGAAAGGGATGAAAAGGAGGGATCTAGGGCCAGGCAAGGCTGGGTGCAGGAGATGCAAGGCTCCCTGCTAGGGTGTGGAGGGGCATGCAAGCATGAGATGCCAAATGGGACCTTTCATGTTACCTGAGGCAGATGGAAGCAGTTTGAATCCCTGAGTAGCACCATGTGGATGTGTCCAATCCACTGAGCCTTTCTTAAGGGCTTCATTTGCAGCCACAGCCTGCAGAGTGCATCTACACACAGACCTGCACCAGTACACCCAAGTCCATGCTAATGCTGTAGGGTCCACAGCATGAGCATCAGCTATATGTATAACCCAAAAAGGTGTTTCAACATGAAATTCAATGTGCTACACTTCCAGCAGTGAGGGAGAAGGTTGAACAAGCCAGGACATCATGAAGCAACACTGTCTGTAACCCATAAGCAGAGGGTAGGCATAAAGCATTAGCTAATTCAGCAATGTGTAGGTGCCTTAAAAGGAGAGATGGCCAGATAATTTTTAATCCACAGTACATATAAATATACAAAATCTGTTAAAACTCTTCCATAGATATAACATTCAGGCTATTGCTACATTCTATAAAACAGCAAAGCAAGAAAACTCCCAGAGCAAATGACACAGTAAACTCTCAAGTGTTAATGAAGTTGCTTACTAAAGCACTGCTAAACAAGCTAGTGTTTGCCTGCTGTATTTTTGGGGTTTGGTTTTGTGCGTGTGCTTAAATTTGCCGATCAATACAGGTGCTGTGTGACTGAATTGCTAATGGAGTCTGTAGATTAGTTTATCAATAGCATTTAAATACTTTTCACAGTTGCAGTAGATTTTGAATTATTTATTTGTTTCTGGTCAATTGCTTATGATCTCATTAGCATTAGTCTGTAAAGTGGTACTAGACTTGTTGGAATACTTTAAAGATTTCATGGCTCTGCAAATTTTTCTGGGGAAAGAGGTGTCAGGGCTTAAACTCACAAAATCCAAGTCCTAAAAGAGCCCTTTTTAAGGCGGGGGATCTGCTAGCAGGAAGGGAGCTCTCGGGATCTGCTCACTGGGGAAAGGAAGGAGGCATGATTATAAATCATCCTTGGATACTGAGAGAGCTGGTTGGTGATGGTCGTTCATCCGTGCTCAGTAGTGTGAAGTGCTGGCGGATGTCACAGCCCTGGTTGTGCTTGGTGCTGCATGTGTAGGTAGGATGCTGCCCTAGAAAGCTCAGCCTTTAGAGTGGTTCCTGAAAACGCCATCCTCATTCTGAATTTGGGGCACAGAACAGGTCAGAGATGAGCCTGGGATCGCACAGAGACCCTATAGCTGAGCTAGAAAATGAACTGAAGCCTTCTGAGACCCTTTTTCTAGTCTTCACATGTCTATTCATCTTCCTAATTAAGAGAGTCACAAATAAGCCGAACAATCTCATTTCATATGTTTTATTATTCTGATTCGGTGGAGAAGGGGTTGCATTGCCTTGACAAACACACTATTTCTTTTAGTCTTCTGATATGTCAGATGTGGACTCCACATAAAGCTCATTAGAAGACAAATACATCTCAACAGGGTGGTGGTGGGGGTGTGTGCTTTAAAAGCATTGGAGAACTACATAATTTATAAGTATTATCAATGGACTTTAAGAAGGGGAGAGCAGATTAAATGTAAAGCCAGGATAGAAACCAATAGAAAGAGAGAGTAGAAATGTCAGTTGAGGAAGTTGTGGAAGGAGGAGACTCTTTAATCCTCAGCAATGTCCTGTGATGTCCCAGTATACATTTGCAAGCAACAAAAAAGCTGCTACAAAGTTGGAGAACTAAAACAGGCCTTTCTACCTTGGGCTGAAGAGACTGTTTAATCCTCAGCAATGTCCTGTGGTGTCCCAGTATACATTTACAAGCAATAAGAAAGCTGTTACAAAGTTGGAGAACTAAACAGGCCTTTCTACCTTGGGCTGAAAGAGGAGCATATTGTCCAGACAGTCTGAAGCAAGACTGGAAAAAGAATTTCCCTCTGGGAATCACCCATGCCATGGCCACTCTCCGGTGGGCAGTGGACTCTCACCACTTATCTCAGGAGCCTGGTGTGAAATGCGAGAACAGCTAAGGAGTGTCATACTGTGAAGTAGAACGTACTGTGTTGTTTTACCATCCTCAAGCTTTGCTCCAACTACTCAGCTACCCTGTGCAGATGTACTGCTCCTTTCCCAGATCTCATCCCTTGTGTCTTTGCCTTGGAGACAGTTGCCTGCAGTCAGGACATGCTGTGAAGCAGAGCTCCAAAGACCTCCAGGACCTTCCTCATGTCTAACAGAGGCATCCACAAGACTTTTCCTACTGGATTTGCTGTCAATCCTCCCAGCTTGAGGTCTCAACACATACTAATCACACATTCCATCATGTGTTGTGCTATTGCTAGTTTTAGAGACACTGACAGCACTGTAGAGAGACGTCACGTGCTTTCATTGCCGAATTGTCAGCTTCGGAGCATCTTCTGAAGTGGCCTGTACAATTCACCTTAACCAACAGCACAGAGAAAGGAAACAATACCCAGAGCTGTGTTTTCTGTCAGCACTCTGAGCACCTCTGAACTCTGTGGTGAGAGTGAGAAGCCCTGCCTCTCCATTTTTGGTGTTAGGATACTCCTTTTTAATTAAAACCTAATGAACTATGTATTTCTAAATATAACCATGGTTAGGACTGGGACAGGACTACAAATTGCTGTCAAATATCCCTGGTAATGAGCAGGTAAGCAAGGGCTCTTTGGTTGTTCTGGTGAATAACCAGGACCATAAGTTATATCTCCTGGAGACCTGGTGGACATCAGTCCTGGAGAGTGAGAAGAGTGAGCCAGGGTTCATTCTCTTCTGCTGAAACACTGTCCCTACTCCTTGGCAGCAGAGCCTGTGGCTGCAAACACTTTTTCAGTGATAACAGGGAGAGGAGGGAGGACCTCATGAGTCTCTGATGAACAAGGTGAAGTCTAGTGAAAATGACCCAAGATTGTGCTGTAAGATGCCCCCGGTTCCACTGAGGAGTCTTACAACAATTGGCAAATGAGAACGTCTGTCCCTGCCGTGCGCGTTGTACGCCACCGGTGGAGAACCCCAGGTGAAATTTGGGAGCACCCAGCAACACCTCACAAAATTGAGGGCAGGGAGTCCCACTGAACCCATGGGGAAGGGCTGGTGGAGCAGTCACACACAACCTGAATACCGTACAAGAAATACGGTGTTATTTTGGGGAGATACACACATTTTGTCCCCCCTGAAAGGCTCTGGGATCATACAGGACACTGAGTCAGCTGGATCTCAGGTGCAACACTTCTTTCTTTTCCCTCCTCCTTTGTCTTCTTTTCTTTCCCCTCTCTTTCTTTTTCTTTTTCAGTTCAGCCTAAATAATGATCTAGGACAGTGCTGTCTCTTTAAAGGTGGCCTTTTTAAGTGCAACCTAATCTTCTTCTATCCACTTGGACCTTGGATTTAAAAAATTTACCAATCCGGATTTCCAAATCCTTGCAGATTCTGAGGGGGCTTGTTTATGGAAGTATCCTTTAGAAAACGGCTTAGACTTTAAGATGAGGAAACGCAGGGAGCTAATGTGAAGATTTAGGACTTTCTAGGAAGCTTGCAGTGCCTAAGCCCTGCTTGCTTGAGCAGTCTGAAGGTCCTTTTGCAGACTAAGAGGGATTAATACCCCTTTAACCAGCGGGGCTATGCACACATTCATAAATATACCATCTCTCTCTCTCTCTAATCGCTTCGCTCCCTAATCCACAATGATTTCTTAGGAATTATCATTTTATCTCAGCTAAATAAGCACATTCCTTGTGCTTTCCTGTAGAAAAATAAAATCTTTCAGAAGCTTTTCTTTCAAAAGTGGTGCCATGAAAATCAAGCTTTTATTTTAAACCCTGAGTAAATAAAGGAAACTTTGTTTATTTGCTTCTGAAGAGAAGGGTGATGGGTCACATCTGCTGAGCATCTGCCTGATGTTCCACCCACTCCCAGTCCCAACAACTCACCTGGACTCAGGATGAGGCTTATTTATTTGCCCGACACCTTGTGAAGGGACATCGTTTTGAATGCACACGAGTCAGGTGGAAAAGGTTTTTTGCAAATCACTGTTAATACCAATGTGATGACTGTTGAAAGAGGTCGGTTTTGAGAATCTTGTATAGTTTTCCATGGTTTTTGTAGGGCTTGCTTTACCTCTTTTGATTTTCAGGTGTTGTGGAGTTTTTCTACAGTTTTATTTCTTGCATTTCACTTGCCCAAGCTCGGCTACCTGGCACAGGACTATCAGTCTTGTTTTCAGGAAATGTCACCCTTTTATTGCAATGAGCTGCACGCCGGGTTCTCATGCAGCAACATCATACAGGCGGTAAACACAGATGGGTTTATGGGGTTGATCTTGGGGCAGAGAGAAACTACAAGTAATTAGAAATCTGCCTTCTAATGGCAGTTTAAAAAGAAAAGAAAATAGTTCATTTTATTCCTAAGAATATTGCACAGAAGTGAGTATTTCTTTGGTAAATCATTCCCCACATAGGCTTTGGTTTCTAAGATCACTTTCAAATCCAGAAATGAGTTCGGGCAAATTCCAGCTGACCTGAAACACTCAGCTCTGGACAGGCTTTGAGTTTAATATAAAAAAGCTTCTGAATTTCCTCTATTTCTAATTCTTACTCATTTTAGTTAAACTCTTGCCTTCTATCACAAAAAATACACATAACCTTCAGCATCAGTACAGCTGTGCTGCATGGGGAGCTCTAGCACCTATAGATTTTAATGTTCACAGGCAAAAAAAGTTGTAATAAAGTATTTAATCTGGTGGATTTTATTTTTTAAATAGAATTACTATGGACAACATAAATGATGAGTATTAGAAAATCAAACTTTTTTGGAGTGTTTCTGTTTGTTTGACATCAGAATATTTAAAAAACAATTTGGATGTGAATTAAAATATATGTCTCTTCCCTTAGTAGATATAACAATGATAAATGAAGAATTGGAGTATTCGAGAATACTCCAAGTATTTCCAGAGTTCAGAGGTATTTGAATCTGTGATTTCTTTTATGTCCCTCTCTACTGAGACCATTCAATTTAATAAGGAATGGAATAGTGTGACAAATCTGCTGCAGCCTTTTATTACTTACAGTCCCTATGGGCTTTATATTTTTCTTCTCCCAGCCCTTCTTCCTCACCCCCTCCCCATGCACTCAGTGGTCAGAATAGAAATACAAAAGCCATAACATGGACATATAGATGTCCTACAATGACATCATTGTCCCACCGGGTGTGTTTGCAGCGAGCACCCCAGGCTGGTGGCCATGCCCAGTGTGCTGAGGACTGACCCTGACAAAAGTCCTCCGACAGAATATGTGGAATAGTCCCATTCCCCTTCCTCGTCCCAGGAGATCCTTCAAGATTTGCTGCACCTGCAACTGGGCTCAGTGCAGAGCCACCTTTTGTCCACCCTTGCCTGCACACAGGGACCTGGATTTGTAGCTCACGTGAGCCTGGGGATGGGACCGACTGAACTGAAGCACTATATGAATGAGTTGGACGGATACCAAATGAAACCTGCTCTCATAGCAAACCCATCCTTTGTGGAGACGTGCCTCCAGTTGTTGTTGGAGGACATTTTCCCAACCATAGCTCTGCCACCATGGCACCTGCCACCTTTTGCTGTGGTTGGCAGGTCTTCACAGTGAGCAGACCAATGGAGGGCTGGTATTCCTGGCTCTGGATTTATCCTGTGATTGCCTGTTGATCATAGTGGGTCCCCTCATGGTATTAAGGGAATTAGAGCCCTTCTGCCATGAGGATGCTTCCTGTGTTGTTTCCTACAGTCTTTTTACAACAGCAAAAATATCCATAGTGCTCCGAAGGCTCTCAGTTAAACTTGACGCTCAACCGACTTAAGGGAGATTTGTACCTGGGTCGAGGCCCAGACTTCACATCTTTCCATATGACGCTTCTGCCCTAATGCTCGCTGAAAGCCTGAAAGTGGCTGGGAGGATTAGCTAATGGGTAATTTAAATGGGTCATTTCATGAGAGATGTGTATGATAGGAAAGCCTGAAGCCTTGCTTAAACCCTGTAGCTTTGTCTTGTCTCTGTGTGTCTCTTTGTGCTCTTGCCATATGTCTCTTGGCTACTTTTTCTGTTCTCATCTTCCACCCCATCAATGGCAGAGCTCCCTTTCATTGTCTTCTCAGCCAGTCTCAGCTAAAGCCCATTTTTGTCAATGGGAGTCATAGATTAGGCCTTCAAACTTCATCTGAGAATGAATCTTCCACACATGGAAACAGAGAAAGAAAGATTGTTAGGGAAAAGAGCTTTATATGTGCCTGCACATACATACACAGATTTATTCTTTCTTTTCTTATCTTTGTATTTCTGTTTTATACTGAAAGATCTAAAGGGTAGGAAATTTGTGATGGTGAGCCTAGCAAAATACATATAAAGGATGTTAATGACAAACATAGTTACTGCATACCCATGTCTTAATAATCCTCATTAGGTCTGGAAAAACAAACATATTATGCCTTAAACTGTAAGAATGTCTTTTAATGGAATTTGAGGAATTAAAACATGGAAACAGGGTTTATCAGCCTGTTGCTAGGAGAGCTGCAGTCTGTGTTTGCTTAGGGAATCATCATCAATAATCCCTTAATCTAATCGCAAAATATAGAAAGCTGCTGCACCAGACTGACCCTATTGGACGCCAGCAGTAAGCAACAGAAGAGAGTGGTGGGGTTACCCAATAGCAGCTGTTGAGTTATGACTGTATCCAGGAGAAGGCCATGCACACAGACACCTTAGAAGCGTATGAGGAGGTTTTTTGTCAACCAATGGACCAAATGGACCTCAACAGAACAGACACATTGTAGTATTTCCCTGGGAACAAAAGGACCTAAGTCCACAAGAATGACCATACAGGGCCAGGCCAAATGTCTGCTGCAAAAAACATTGATCCTGTATCTGAAAGTGCACAAATGGAAAGGTATAGGGAAAACATGGGGACACTCTCCCAGGTTACTCTCCTCTCTAGCACTTTACTGTTCAGTCCTAGAGAGCCAGGGGTGGTATCTTGGAATGGAACATCCCTTGGTGGTTTTCTTCCATTCATTTGTTTGGTTGTTTTTTGAAGTAACACAGGCTCTTAACATCCAAACTAACACTTATCGATGAATTTCATAAAGTATTTACAAGCTTTGTTTGTGTTTGGTTTAGATCACCATTTGTAAGTGTCATTAGGTTATGTCTACTTCTTGTGCTTGAAGAGACAGTGAACAAACATCCCTTATTTGCTGTCTCTGAGCTGCTTGCCACTTTGCAGAGATACAAGTGCTATTTCAGATGCCTTCCAAGGAGTGTATAAGTACAAGGAATATCAAGAATCTCCCTGAATCTTACATAATTTTGCTTCCATCGCTTTGAAATTATTAAATTTCTGCAATCCAGACACCTAAACAAAAAATAATGTAAAAAATGGTGCAATCATTTAAATTACTGTAAACCTTGATGCATTTGGTGTGTGGGTAACATGCAGTGGTGTTTGTGTGCATGTGAGAGATGGGGTGGCAGAGTGCAGGAGTAAATTGCCACTCAACCCATTGAACAGTTGGCAGTCTTTTTTGGGCAGCCAAAACAGAGCCAAAAATAACCTCCAAAACTTGCTGCACCAGTCTACCAATGTCTCTGATAACCCCTTTTTGCTGCTGAAGTCCTCTGAAGAACAGCTCTGGTAGCAAAGCCAGAGACTTCTGTTTCTTTTCATGTGTTGACAGTCCAGAAGGATGAAAGTTATACTTCAAGGTGAGCACACTGGCCCTGCGTCATATCTCTCATAAATCACTGTCTAACTCTTGTATCTCCCATCCAGTACCTAGGATGAGCATTGTGATTTACTGCTTAATTCCAAACTCGATCCAAAGTCAATTGAAGTCAGGAGGTTGACACCAAGAAGTTCAGCCCCTAAGGCTATTTAGAGCAGGACTTATTGAAGGCAGGACTTATAGACATGAACCTTCTGTCTCCTTCTGTTCACTATTTTTTTATTTTGATCAATGTCTCCATGTTCCCATCTCCCATCTCAGCTCCTGGAGTTCTGATCTCTACCATGGCTGCAAAGTCTGCGAAGCAGTCAATGTCAGTCTTCCTTGTGCCATGAAGAGAGGGGCAGACTGGCAAGAAATGCCAGCATGGAGGTGGATAATCTTGAGGTTCATCTAGCTTTGCTCCTCCCCTTGCTTAATACCCTACCAACAGTGCTGCCTGCAGGAAGATGAGGCTCTGCCCACTCCTGGCCACTGCCTACCCACTACTGGAGAAGCAGCATTGGCCCTGGACCAATCAAGAGATTGGCCCAGGACCAAGATCTCAGGATTTGGAGGTCCTGCCCAATAGCAACATACCATGCAAATCGCTGGGAGTGGGACCCGCATCACATCAGACCCCCCAGCATGCACACCCTAGTACAGGGTTACAGCCACCAAGAGAGGAGGAGAGCCAGGGTAGGAGGGAGCCCTGGTGGTCCCCATTCTGACCATATGGTTCCAGTGCTCCTGAATCTTGTCTAACAGTGATTTTCCTTAAATGCAATCTTTTAAGGTGTTAAATCTAGCTTTAACTTATTTGGCTGATCCAACTTAGATCAGATTATGTTTGTATTTATTGGGATTTATGGATGTATGATTGCCTCTGAGCCCATATGGACAGCTAATTTGTCAATTAGAGCAATGCTGATCATTGTGGAGGCATGGCATAGGCTGTTAAGCACCATTATCGGTTTCAACCAGGTCTGACCTTGAGACACACATTTATTTTGCCTGACAACCTTTTATTCTCACTGCCGGATTACAGATATGTAAATTGGGCTAAAACCTTGAATATTCATCTTAGGTATGTCAAAAAAATCAGAACTTGTTGGAGATGAAGAATATAACAGGGAGAGCTGTTGAGCTGCATGCAGAGAATGGGATCTGCTTAGATCTTGCTTTGTACTGTACTCATGGTGTACCTGTGGTAGGATTTGGGGCCAGGATGTCAGGGTAGTGCCCCAGGAGTCTACTTAAAACCAATGGCCATTTTCCAAGCAGAGAGAGGTCAAGCCTGATTTCTAATTAAATGCCATTATTCCTGGTTTGTGGCACCTATAACAAGGGAAATTTACCCCTAAATTACAGGTAAAGGGTGTTAGCTGGTGATTTTGGAACCTGGCAGAAACAGTCAGTTCCTCCATGCTGGCACCATCCCAGAGACTGGTAGGAAGGCTGGAACAGCCCTATCGTTTGGCCAGGCCTGAAAGGGTGGGATGAGATGGTGGCTGACCTCAGAGGTGTGTTAGAAGGCTGGGTGGGAGGCAAAGAAGCTCCTGGAGTGAGGCCAGCTCTCCTCCTCTCCTGTCCCATCAGGCTGTTCAGAGATATCGTGGTGACCTGAGCTGCAAGCAAATGGGAATGTCAGATGGGTTTGGGCCAGCTGATCTATATAGGTTAATTGGGTGCTTGGGGATCCATCTCATGTAGAAGTGAGGTATCAGCATCTCCTATGAACAAGGGACAGCGTATGTGGTGGTGATGATATCTGATAGAGGAGGAATCATAATCTGCAGATGATGATCTCCCCACTCAAGTGAGAAGGAACTTCAACTACCAGCTTAAATGAAATGCCTGAATTTTAAACAGCTACCATCAACTGAGATGAATGCTACTGTGAGTACAGGATGCAAATGTGAGCCTAGGGTGGGGAGCTAAGTGCTTCTTAACCAGCTTCCTCACCTTCCTCTCAGATTCCCATGACCACATTAGTTAGGATACTTCATAAATCATGTGTCTGAAATAGCAACTGTTCCATACACATCTTGGTGATTCTGTGCTCATCACCTTAACTCTGGTGTTTTACTGAGAACAAAAATTATACCTACACCTGTTAAAGGACAAGAATGGGCACTAAGGAAGAGGATTGTTTTAGTAATACGC
This sequence comes from Eurypyga helias, assembly GCF_000690775.1. Taxonomy (NCBI): domain Eukaryota; kingdom Metazoa; phylum Chordata; class Aves; order Eurypygiformes; family Eurypygidae; genus Eurypyga; species Eurypyga helias. Next base: position 64,494 of record NW_010261468.1, read on the forward strand.
CTCCAGTGTTATTGGCTGTAAGAGACTTCATCATGTGGATGATTTAAAGGATTAAATTTGTCAGTCTGTCATCAGTATTGAATTATATCTATTGCAATCATCAAGTCTAGAATCTAAACCAAGACAGAGTCTGTTTGGTTGGTTTGGTTTTTTGTTTTCTCTGAGGAAGTACAGATCTGGAGGGATATGAGCAGTGGAAAAACATATCATTTTTGCCAATCCATCTAATAAATTGAAAAAAGGGGAAGAGAGGAACATTTTACTTCAGTCATTCACAATTGGCTATTTTTCCCAATGAAGCTCTTTTGTTTCTCTCTAACAGAGAAAGGAAAATACCACTGATGTTGATTTGCCTTGAGAGACTCATTGGCCAGAGTCCATGAACACCCTGGGGGAAAAAATATCCCATGGTGGCAAAATTAGACTCTAAAAATAATGACCATGAAAAAATATTAACCCTTCAGTGTGAATAGTGCAGTTGCTTGTTTACCAAATTGGATGTGTAAACCCATTACATAAAATGGGTTCCTCCATCGCCCATATGCTTTCTAACCTAATCAGCTTTGAATCCTACTAAATCCCAGACTGAGATAACAAATGAACAGCTCAGCTAGCTGGAAGAAAGGCATCCTCTTTCCGTTGGGTATTAAAATGAGGCAAAGGTCAAATATTCCCTGTGGATCACCCAAAAAAAGAGATCATGCAGATAACACCTATGCTTTCCTGTGCTAAGTATTACTGAAAGTGAAATTCAACAAACACAGCTGAAGGGCAAAGCTTCAGATTAAAACTCACGTGATGGCTTCGTACAGGATAGAACATCATATCCTAAAAGAAGATTTTGCCTTCCCAATCGTATTGTGATAATATTTATAATTCAGGGATGGAGATGCTATTAACTAGCGTGCCAAACTAACACAAATGCCAAGCCTTTGGCTCCACCCAGCTTTCTCCTGGGTTGCATTTGGAGTGGCCGTTCTGCTGTCAACACCAAGTCCAAGCCACTGTCCCTTGCCATGAGATGTGAATTTGTGAGGAGGACCACAGTAATTTGGAAAGGAGATGGGGTGGCTCACAGTGTGCATGGCCTGCAGGCGGTGTCAGATGGACTGTCCTACATCTTTCTTGGGACAGCTGCAAGCCAGCACTGAGTTCAGTGGAAGTGGATTGTTTGGATGAGCTTTTTTATAACTTTCACTTTTAGTTGTGTTTCTGTGATATTTCCATTAAAGTTAAGCCAAACCTGACCTCCAAATAAATTTTTTTTCAAACTGTATTTGCCCCTCCTGTGGACAGGCATAATATCTGGTCAACAGGAGTCGGTTTAGGCTACCTGACAGTGCAAGAAACCCTTCCTGGCATCATTGCATGGGCTATTAATGAAGTGGGTGCAGAAGTCAAGCTAAACTGGGCTATTCCTCCAAAACGTGGGCCAGGACCTCAGCACCCACCAGCTGGGTTAGCATCTGAGGAAATAACACTATCCCTGAACCAGATGTGTGCAAGAGGGTCCAGTTCAGTCCAACAGAAGGATGTTGGGGATCATCTCCTTTCTAGCCCATGCTTTGTCCACCTCACAAACAACTATTAGTCAGGAGTTGAGTACATTGGATCTGAAACTTCTGTGTCAAATAACTTTTTACCACAGCTACTTCTCCCCCCAGAATGGTCCTTTTGGATCCCTCCTCCCTTATTTTTCTCTTTTTTTTTTTTCCTTTCAAAACACAAATACTTCCCCCTACCCCCCTTTCTGATTTTTATTCTTACAGTGAAAACCTTTGCTTCTGTGTCAGCTGTCAGTTGCTTAAAAAAAAATCAAGTGTAAGCACAAAATTTTTAATAACTGTAAAAATTGTTGATCAGTCAACAGTTTTCACAGAGGATAGATCTACGCTTTTTCATAATGCTGTCATATTTTTGTTGACAAGGGTTCTGTAAGGACTACCCAGGAACATTTGTACCTATATGTACCTACAGTCAACAGACTGCCTGCCAGAAATCAAAGATGACCAATCTAGCTAAGATGCCATCTTGTCCTATTGTCCATTATTTACCAAATAATTTAAAGCTTCAGTATTGTTTTAGGAGCTGAGCAGAGGATATCTCCTTAGGCACTAGGCTGTTAGGTGTCAAGCCCTTTCTTGGATTAGCTCCTCCCGATCACCTGAGCAAGAGCACCTCAGCTGTGATAAATTTGGCTTTTCCACCCCAGCAAGATAGGCTAAACCCACTCCTGGTCCCATGCTGTGTTTGCACATGACAGATGAGGATCATGCATGGAGGTGGGACTGGAATCCAACTCCCAGGTTTGCTCTCAATGTTGATGTACCTTTGATATTTTCTGGCTGTTGGAAAACAACAGATGTTTGTGTTGCTTTAACTTTGGAACTCCATAGTTTGAGATTTTAGGGAGAGCCTCTGGACAGATCAGTTCTTAAATGCCAAGGAGGACAGAGTCACCCGTATTCATCATTCTTCTGTTGCATAAAAGTGCTGAAGTGCTCCCAGCTAAGGGAAACAGGAAGCTCATCTGTTTGAGTTAACAAAGAGAAGGTTAAATGGTGACTTGATTTTCATCTATGAATACCTTCCCAGGAAGCAGAGTTCTGGTAGCAGGCAGGTTTTTAATCTAGCAGACAAAAGCTGAACAAAGCCCAGTGGCCGGAAGATGAAGCAAATTAATTTAGAGCAGAAATGAGGGACAGACTTTTAGGAGGGAGGAAGATTAACTGTTAATGAATGTTTCCAAAAGAGGTTGGGTTCTCTGCCTTTCCTTTCTTGGTGGCACAGCCTTTTTGTTTGCTCAGACCCAAATCATGAGGATCTTGGAAAAACAGGTTGGAATGAGACTTTGTGGAAGAACAAAAACATTTATGAACTGCTCTTAGGGTGTCTTACTACATGATGTCTCTGTTCACCCAAGCTCATGTTTTCACTTGAGCCTCCTTCCCTGCAGATCACAAAATTGTGCTCAGAGAGGATGGACATGGAAACAAAGCTGCCAGATTCACATTGTTGTTACTCTTTAATTTTGCATCAGAAACACACCTTTGATGGTAGGTTTTCAAAGAATTTCATTGTAGTGGTACTTATTAAAAAATAATTTTAAACAGGATAGACATGTAAAATATAAAATATCAAGGAACAAACACAAAAAACCATAAAATGTTTGTCATTTGAACAAATATGGACATTAGAAATTTTTAATTTCTTTATTTTTTTTATGTAAACGTTCCAGGGAAACTTCACATTTGGATGGAAAAAGAAGTGAGGGTGAAAAGCAATTTTTGAGGTCTTTTCAATAATATGGCATAAATTGGAGAATAAAAGAAGAGGAAAGAAAGCCCACCAAACTCTGTAATTAGTTTTAAACTTCAGAATAAAATCAAACTCAAAGTATTTGGCAGCTTATGTTAAGGCATTTTTTATTAGTGGTGCTCTAAACATTGCTCCATCTGGCTAATGAATTTTCAGTTTAGGGAAGGTCTGGTTTTAACTTTTCTAAAATCATGTCACAAACAAGGTGAGGAGATGAAGACAATAAATTTAAAAACGAGAAAAGATTTAGTTAGGATACCTAATTAGGATTTCTAATCAGTAGTCATCAAGACCTGTAATTAGCAGGGTTGTTCAGACTCATTGCTTTCTCTTTAATGGCCATAGGACATCCAAATGGTTTTAAATTATGTACCATGGGCTCCTAATCAGTTTATTGAACATCATAAATTGTTAAAAGGAGTTAATAGCTTGTGTTTCTTGATAGAAAGTGCTAATACTTGAGGCAGAGAACTCATCAAATGAACCTCGTTAGCGAGGGGAGGAGGGAGATTGTGTCTCAGTGTCTCATTTTGTTTTAGTAATTAGCTTTTACTGGATTATCCGATCCAAATCTTTATTCAGTTTACTCTGTCAAATCTAGTTTGCATTTTAAATGGAAAATTGACATGGAAAACAATTTGTCTCCTGACTGGGTTAACGGGTCCAGCTGGCAGGAGGCACTGGAGGAGAGCGGGGGTTATCGTGAGAGCCGGCAAGGGGACCAACCAGGGGGTTTCCCAACGGTTGATGTCCTCCAGCCTTCAGACATGGCACAGAGCACCCTGTGCACCAGTGGCCATCAGGGAAGCATATCCCCACCCCAGCTCCGGTCCCAGCTGAAGAGCAGCCGCTTGTGAAATTGCCGTGGTCTGGTTCTGGCTTGCCCCTGAGAGGGGGTCAGGGACCGACACACAGGGAACATGCTGGCATAAACTCATCATCTGGGAGCCCTTCGGCTGGTTCTGAGCAGGTTTTTGTCTCTGACAGTAGCTGGTACAAGCTGCTTTAGCAGAAGTTGTTAGAAAGCTCCTGATGGACAAGTACAAAAAATTCTTCCTAGAAGAAGAGCATTTCCAAAATTAACGAAAGGTCCCTGGTGTGAAGTGAGTGTGTGGGTATTAGCGCCCACCTTATCTGCTGTGACAAGACGCTTCAAAGTGCGGAGATCCCTGCTGTTTTACTGGTTGACATTGTGGCATCTCTCCATGTGGTTTTGGCTGACACAAGATCTAAAGATTTGGTGCAAAACATTAACTGCTGAAGAAGCTCAGTGTAAAGGCGCTGCTGTGAGTCCAGCCCAGTTGATTCAGCACCAAGGTATGGTTCTTCCCTGCAGTGCAATGAAAAGAGTTCAGTGGAAGCCCCAGATATCCAAATCTCCCATTGCCACCACATTGCATGGACCATTACATGGTAGCGGTCCATCTATTTCCTTGTTGACCAAAAGCTGGAGGGATAACCACAGCATATTTCAGGTTTCAGAGGTCCATTCCCAGGACTCTGCTGGGTTTCAGTTTTATTTTTTAACTTCACATGATGCCTTTATGGCATATCAGAGACTAGTGATTGACCTCCCATAGCTGAGAGTGTATGAAAAGGTGGCTGACGCTGGGATGACCAAGGTGTGTTGACTTGTAGCTCTGCAGGCCCAGCACTGAAGATTTTCTTCATAATCTGTTGCATGTTAGACAAAGGCCATGCTTTGGGGTAAAAGGACAAAAATCCTTTTTCCTTCCAAAAATCTGGGATGGACTGCACCTTGCACATTTCTGTGCAGATATTACCAGCTTCCTTGCATTACAGAATTGTTCCAGACCATCTGGGACATCCGGTTTCTGGGCACTTTATGACCCCTGTGGCAGGTATTCATCACTCTGGAGCAAATTCTTGTTTACCTTATCCCTGCTTATGTCCACACTGTGCACTGGGGGAAAATCAGAACCAAGGTAAGCATTGCTCAGAAACAAAGTGAGAAGAGAATTGGGTTTCCATGTAGGATGCAGCATTGCCAGTTGCTGAAATTATTCTTGGGCTGCAGGGCAAATTAATTGAGTTTACCTCCCCTGATTACTAATGTTATTAATCACTTGTACGAGACAGGTCTGCAGTTGGAGGAATGAGGTCCTGTGGCTCCAGTAGAGCAAAGAGCTTGGTCCTGATCTGAATGGGGATCCTCTCAGCATTGCTTCACAAGCAGCAGCCTCCTGGGGGGTCAGTGTCTCAGCCCGATGAGAACTCAGTGACATACCCAAAGTCACCGGGGGAACCTCTGGCAGAGCAGGGACTCACAGCTTGCTGGTGTCTAATAATGTCCCCTTCTCCCACTGCACTCCCCGCTTCAGGGAAGTGGCTCGGCAGCATCCCTCAGGAGTGATGTCCCTGGTTCAGACAACACATGCCCCTCTGGCTTTAGGGAAGGATACGGAACCATCTGGGAATGACATTGCAGCAAATGCCAGGTCTCTCGCAAGCCTCTCTGAACCCATGGAACAAGACAAAAGAGATTCATCCCCCTCTTCCTGCTTGGGAAAGAAGGGTCGGGAAAGTGAGTCTTTCCATGCTAATATCACACAATTACCTCTTAACTGCCAAAACAAATGGCAGAAATGGGGAAAGTGACACCAAATCAAAAATGTCACAGGTGATCGATTCATGTCATCTACCGTTGCCGCAGCCGAGGCTGGCGAGAGAGACACAGTGATAACACAACACTAATATTATATTACAGCCTTCATGGTGCCGAATGCCAAGTGATGAATATGTGTCACTTTATGTGTCGCTCACTCTCCGGGCCTGGGCGGGCGAGCATGGAAAATGGAGTGTTCAGGATTAATGATATCGAAAATGATAGAGAGGAGATTGAAAATTCCTTCCTTCCTGAACCATGCAGATTGAAACGTACCTCAGAGCTATCTCTTGCTGCCCTCCTCCTCCACCCACTTTTTAAAGGTCTTTTCCACAGCATTCTGAAAAAGGAAAGGAAAGGAAATTTTATAGTGTTTTACTTTGAAATTACTCACTATGTACCTCATGGTTAGATTTATGATTAAGGTTCCCATCGTCAGGTGTATGTTTATTCTCACACGGACAGCTACAGCACAGAATATGTCCATGGTTTTAATCCTGCACCAGCACATCTCAGATAAAAGCCTGATGTGGCCAGAAGGTTGTGGCTGGATGGAGGTCAGTGCGTGATGTGTTATGATTGACAAGAGATCTTACTGAGATCTCTCAATGAAAACCAAAGCATTTTAATGATCATAACTTCTATTTTTCAGCCTTGGAAACTTCAGGTAAAAATCAGAGCCCCACAGTGCTGGTAATTTTCCACATGTAATGAGAAGAACCGATAACAGAGAAGATGGATCACAGCTTTAGGGATGAAGTGACCTGGCCAAAGTCACAGGCAGAGCTGAGCTGATATATGGCCCCTCCATTCATATTCCCACACCGTTTATGCATGAATGCTGCAAGATGGTCAATCCCCAGAGGCCCAGAGACTGCAGACACTTCGATGAGGCTGGAGGACGTCACAGATGTGCAGTTACACAGCTGCAGGATTAGCCCTTGCCAGCCCACAGAGAGATGGTTCCGTGCAGACACCCCACTTGTCCTGGTCACTGGCTGGGCGCTGGTTGTGTGAGCTGCAAGACCATCTGCAATGCCTGGAGTTGTTGGCTGAGATGTTTGCTAGACTTGGTCAGGACCCGGTGAGACCAGGACCCTGGGCGCTGGTTGTAGCTTACCCAGGGATGATTCACCCTCTGTGTCTGATGGTAGGTACTTGTGACCATCCTGCTTTTGAGTTTACCTCCTCATGGCTGTAGATATAACCATCCAGGAACTTCAGTTTGGGTTTTTCCTGGGTTTTGGCAAGGAGTCCTCAAAGCTTTGATACAGAAAGCAAAGGAAGGAAAGTTTTTAATAATTTTTTCTGTACTTTTTCCTTTACTGTTTTTTTAACCTCCTGTTACTTAATTGGGTCACCTCCCCAGGTGGGATGAGGGCTTATTCTTTCCTTCTAGCTACAGTGGAAACTATCTACTGCCTTGCTCTGCACTCGCCTGATATTAAACACACGGCTCTTCCAGTGGAGCTTGGAGCTTTTTGTCTTTGAGGCATGGCTAATGGGGACAGAGCCTGTTTGGTTAAGCAACTGATGCAGCATAATGGAACAGCCTTTTTTTTCTTTCTTTCTTCTTAGCCCATTATGACTCCCAAGAAAAGTGTTTCGTACAGAAAAGAGAATGAAATCAAATCACAAAAAGCTGAAATGGGATGCAAAATCTGTTTGAATGTCATGTGGAAAAAAAAAAGCTAGGACGGCTTCCTCACACTGACTGCCAAACACACACCTGACTTTATTGACCTCTGCTGAAGAGTTAGCACTAACAGTGAATGATCTTAAGGACTCACAGCCATTAGTTTCATAGGGCAATAGGCTGAGATTGGAGGAAGAAACCCAGAATCAACTGAGAGTCCCTAATTAATTGGATTATAATTACATTTGGAAAGCTAAAAGGTAATAGATCTGTTTGAATTATGATCATCATGGGCTCTTCAGGGACAGACTGTGCAGAGTGAATCACTTGTACGTGATCACCAGAGACATGAGGAATTAAATGACTACAAATATTTTAAATAAGAGCACCTGTTCACTAGTGGGAATATTGGCTGCCGAGCTTGGCTGGCATGAATGTTTGCTTTGAGATTTCAGCCACTGTCCTGTTGTATTACTCTTCTTTTAAATGATACCCAACCCATAAATATTACCTTTGGTGTGGTCCATCACTGGAAGAAAGCTTGAAACCCAAAGGAAAATGAGGGTGTGGAGATTAAGATTACATGTAGCTGGTGCTTCCTTAAATTGTAGCTCAAAGGGCCACACACCATCATTGGACACGTATTTCTCACTGTCTTTCCTGACTCTTTTATCTCTCCTTACCGTCCCTGTGAGCATGCAGTGCTGACTTCCTCAGCCTTGAATATAATTTTTCTGCATAAATCCTTCTGACAAAAAAATAAAGGAAAATGGAACAGAAAGAGGAGAGGCATTTCGGAGATACAGAGCATTAAGAAAAGCCTGTAGATTTCCAGCACAGAGTAACAGGGCGGTGGAAATATTCGATCAGAGCCATAAATCTAATGAGATGGTAATGATATGCAAATTAACAGCACCATGAGCCAAATGGGTAAAGTTTCTTTATGGAGCATATTAAGAGGCATTTTGCCTAAGTGGAATGGTTGGGTGAACAATAAATGCTGAGCCACAATCTGCAAGTATTGGTTGACAACAGCAATAAGATAAATAAAATAGATGAAGACAAGTATTATTCCTCCATTTAAAAGGACAGATGCTGCAAATAACACCGTACTTCCCTCCTACAGAAGGAAACTGCAGCTATGCAACCTTCATGAAATATCAGGGATTTTTGATTGTTCTTGTTCAAAGTAATGCTCACAGGGAACTTCTTGAAAACACGGTTTTGAACCAGCCTTTATATATTCAGGGATGGACAAGAAAATGTGAAACCTCAGGCCAAATTGTTTCCTAGTGTAAATTAGGTAACCCCCATTAGCTCTACCAGTTTATGCTAGCTTTGGATCTGGATCCCAAACTGTACCTGCCAGCGTCCGACTGTTGATAAATATTGAGTGGTCTCACTATGACATTTTAATTATAGCATTATGGATTTCAGGAGGTGGGGGAGCAAAAGAAGAGAAAGCATTTATTTTTGGTTTTAAGCTTAAAGGAAGAAAAAAAAATACAAAGGAGGAAAATAACAGCCCCCCCAACCCCAGATCCCACAGGGATTTAGTGGAGATTAGCTAAATCTCAGTTCTTATCATTTTCAAGGGCTCCATCCAACCTTATTCTAACTTCCTTGCCATGGGCACCTACTATGCAATCTGCACAGGGGATAGCTTGAGATCTCTTAGCATTGTCACCTGCCATACTAATAACATGTCTTTTCTCCCAGCGTCTGGAGGCCTCTCTGTGCTCAGAGGCTGAACAGACTTGCGTTTGCATCTCGCTCTGAAGACCAGACTCATCCTCCACCAGCATGGCAAACCCTAAAGTCTGCAGCAAACAGCTGCTTCATCTGGAGCTGCAGAGCGATCTTGAAGGAGAAGGGCTGAGGTGGGATCCAAACATGTCCCTTCAGCCTAAATGAATGGGGCACTGACTGAGGTGAAAGTACTGCAGTTCAACAGCAGTGACCCCAAAATCAACTATGCCCATGCCTCATTGTGCTGATGGTGAGGGTGGAAAGCAAGTGTCAGGTCTCACACCCACTGTCCACCTGAAAGTGAGGACACAGCCAGAGACAGAGACCTCATAGTCCTTCACAGTTGAACAAGCATCAGGAGTCTACAGTGGGGATGTAATTGCCCTACAATCTCCCTGCAATCTAGAGAGAGACAAGGATGAACCCAGCATGAAGGGGAGACACTGAGAAGTTAATCACTGCAATGCCCAAGTCTAGTATCTCATTGGTGTCTGTGTCCCTCCCAAAGGTCAGATCACAGCAGCCCCAAGCTCAGCCTGGGCTCTGGGGCTCCTCTTTTCATTCCAAAAGCCTGTTGGAAAGACTGACACCTGTTCCTCTGGTGCCAAACATTGTGGTAGCGAAGACATGTATGTACACAGCAGAAGGACCCACAATTTTGGTGGCTGCATCATGCCTTCATGAGACTGAAGCACTCATGGGAAATAGGTCTGATTAATCACTAGAATCAAAAATGGTATTTCAGGTATTTCAGCAGGGATTAGAAGTGGAGAATATGGAGTGGAGAAGGAACAGGAGTATGACCCTCTAGCCTGGCAGCTAGACCACCTTCCTGGGAGACATCAGAAGATGCTTCTTTGCCATGCCCCGAACACCCCACAATTACCATGGGAATGCCTTCCCCCATCCCCACAGGACTAGGGTCCAGACCCTGGTAGGGTGTCCTGTTGATTTGCCTGAGTTTGTACACTAGGCGTGTATTTCTTTAGTCTCATCTCCTTAAGAAGTTTGGATTTAACCTTGGCATAGTCACAAACAAACCCAGAACTTAGCCCATTGCCTGGAGGTGAACATCCATCCACCTGACAAGGTGGAAAACCGACTCAGCAAGCAGTGCAACCCTCCAGCATGCAGACAGGCTTGGCTGGAGGGGGATGCTGGTCTCGTATCACTGCCAGGCACTGCATCGTCTCAGAGGCAGTGAGCCAGCTCCCTGCCTCTGGTTGGGCCTGGTTTGGTCACTCTCAAAGCCATGACTTTGCTTCAAGGCTGTAAAAGTGGAAAGTTTCCCTGTGAGTCTGCCCTGTTAGCACAGCCCTGTGTCTTCTGAACTCCTGACTAAGACAAGCCGCATTCTGTATTCTCCTAACAACTGCAGCCTAACATACAGGTTTTCCAAATGTTCCCTCCATCTGCCTGTCTAAACATTTCACCAAAGCCTATCGCTCTGTCCAAAATCTTGGCATTTTACCTGTGATTTGGACCATCCTGTGTGACCAAGAAAGACAAAAATGATGTTTGAAGCGCGGTTCAACAGATTGCATGTTGATCTAGGAGTTAACCTGGCTTCTGCTCTTCAGTGCAATGTCTTTGTAAAGCCCTTTCAGATCTACAGAACAAAAAATAAGATTCATAGAAGGTAAATCCAGAAGTGTATAGCAGCGTAAATGTGGGTGCATGGCATTTCCCCTTCAGAGCTTGTTAATAAAATAGCCACTTCCATCTGTGGTCAAGTTTAATATCTGACAAAATCCATTCTGTTCACCTCTGTTTCACAAGCTGGACTGCCCTGTCAATTATTAGCATTGTGCTCAATGGAGCTGCCACACAGCTCATTTTTGTGGTTACTAGCTTAGTAAATAAATGTGTCACACTGAACATCATGACTTCAAGGGGGGTTTGAAAACAAGTGGACAAGCTAATAGGTGCAAAACTACATTAACGCTACCAACACACTCCCTTGAAAAACAGAAACTTGGTTGTTCTGTGAGTGACAGAAAGGATTGAGCATCCTCCTTTCTCTTCCCATCTGAATGTCAGGGTTCTCCCTACTCCTACAGTCCTTGTGTCTCTGATGGCAGGCCCAAATCCTCTGTGTGCTGGCCCAGCACACAGGGCTGCATGTCGCTGATGGATTATTTAGGAGATGTGCATAGCTTTGCCTGCAGGATGCTGCATCCTGGCTGCAGAGAAGGATACCAAGCAGAGCAGCTGAAAGCTGAATTCACTCTGACTTTCTCTTGACAGCACTGCTGCCTTTTGCTCTACCAGCAACCTCTGCACAGCATTGTGATGGCTGCGCTGTCAGCGTGGCCAGGAGCATCAGAAATGGGGAAGTGATGGACAGATCAATACCATGCTCATCCAGAGGAGGCTGGCACATCGTCAGGAGTTAGGTGGAGTCACTGTTCCATGTCTTCTAAAATAATTTTAAATTCAAGGTAGGACCAGAGTTGAAGTTGGGGCTGATGGGTTTGGGTTTTGCTGTTGGTTTTGATATTCTTTGCCAAATGAATGAATCAATCCCATAGCAGGGATATCCAGGCTGCCCCTCTACCTGCAAGCCTCACCTTCTCTTACTGCCTTCTCCACCAACACTTCACGTTAACACTCACACTCAGGTCTATGAATGCAGCAAGGGCAGCTTCATCTCTTAAAAGTCAAGGGTCTTCTCCACAGTGAAATCATAGAATCATAGAATC
>NW_010261469.1:0-13560 GCF_000690775.1 Eurypyga helias
CTGTTGAAGCAATCGCCACTTTTCTGAGTAAGTTTGTGTGTATGACCGATCCAAAGGCAGCTTCCAAAGTCTTACTTTAGACCATTTTTGAAGAGCTATTCCATTGCAGATGCTCCAGGAAGCCAATGTATGCCTTGTGCATTCAAAACCTAGTTCTTTGATGTACAAAACTGTTCCAACGTGAGCTTTGCTATTTTCCTTTTTGACTGGGACGCCCAACTTCATCCTACCAGTACGCAGCGTGTACAAGTCACGTGGACCTCGCATCCAACTGCTAAATCCATTCAGAGGCACCTGTGTTTCTTTTGATTAGGTTGTTGGGGATTTCTGCCCCCCACACAAGAAATCGCACAGTTCCCATAAGAATGGTATCAGCTTACACAGATGAGAGAAGTTTTTCATATTTTACACAAAAAGAACATAATCCTGTCATTAAGACATTGCTCTAATGAAACACTCCTGTGAAGCAGGAGGGAAAGAAGAATTTTAGTCATTCCAAGATACAGAGATTTGCAGAAAGAGACCTTTTTACATTCATTACGCTCCTGGTGTTAACCATTACTCTTTTGCACCGGAAGCAGACGCCCGTGTCGCGTAAGCGAAGTAAAGTTATCCAAAGGTAACATCAGGGGATACCGCCCTGTCTTGGCAGTGTTTCACATATTCACACCGTACTGCTGTAGAGAACTTGCACAAGACACTGGGGTGTGATGCACCAGGGAAAATAAACATGCCCACGTCATACCTGGTCATTCAGGTTACCCTGACAGCCGTAAGGAGAAGCCGATACTTCTAAGATTAACAATTACTCTCACTTTGACGTAGGCAATTAAATGAGCCAGCTGAATCACGGGTTAGAAGCACTTAACTCCTGTAGTCGCTGCTCCTTGATGAATGCCTCTTTTTCATGGAATTGCCCATTTCTCAATGGAGAGGTGAAGTTTGACAACTGTATGAGACCCCTAAGATGGGCAAGGCAAGGAGCTTACCTTCGCAACAGATGCGTCTGGCCCACAAAAACCAAACAGTGCCCATCCTTCCCCAGTTCTCTGAATGTGTTGCCTTGATACCTCACAAAACTGCCATTTTTTGACAGCTTGGCCCCTGAGCTGCACAGAGCTAACCAGTTAAGCCAGACCCTGTTTACGAGCTTAGCTATAAAGTAAGCTAGTAGAGGCTGGAATTGTTCTTCTTGAGCTCCAAACCATGTTCCTAATTTTCCCCCTAGAGATACATGCTGGGTACAGGCAGCTAAATCATGAATCCTCCAGAACAGCTTATCCTGTGAAGTGGAGTAACACCTTCAGAAACAAGTGGCAGACACTTGATTTATGCAGTTGTCTAAAAATGACCCGCACAACTTCAGAAGGATTAGAAATGCTTTCAAAATACTTCAGAACTCCTCTGCTTCATTATTCAGCATTGCCTTTCAGCAGGTGAGAGTGGCAAGATTTCATAGAGTCACAGAATGGTTTGGGCTGGAAAGGACCTTAAAGATCATCTAGTTCCAAACCCCCTGCTGTGGTGATATAGGTGATATTTGGTGATACAGTATATCAAACAACATTTACATGGGCTTCTTTTTTCCTCTTTTTCTAGGCTCAGTAACATCTTTTGTGGTACAATACATGAAAATTAACTGGGACCTTTTTGGAGAACTGTCTTTAGGGATCTTCTCTGCAATAGATGCTGGTTCTCTATTTCTCATGCACTTCACTACCAATATCTGGGCATGTTACGCCGGCTATCTCATTTTCAAAGCATGCTACATGCTCCTCATAACAATAGCAACGTAAGTATAAAACCTTACAGTGCTACTATTATGCACAAAATACCAACAATACTTCAAGTTTAGGCATCTCTCCTTGCTACACATAACTGTTTAGGTAAAAAACGACGACACTTAAATGTCTAGGTATGTTGTTTTGCTTCTTATGAACAAGCATAAAAGAAAAAGTATCAAAAGGACATTGAACACATAACTAGGCAGAAGTTAAACAAGGTACAAAGTATCCTTATTGCTAGAGGCAATAATAACAGCCAAACAGATAAGCTATTTTCCTCCTTCCTGGCATAGAAGATTCTCCTGGTTTAACTCCGGCTAGCAAAATACTACAAAGCCACTCTCTTCCAGTGGGGGGGAAGAATCGGAGGAAAAAGAAATAAGGAAGCTCGTAAAATTGAGATAAGAACTATTTACTAATTCAATCTAAATTAATACATACAAATACTACTAATAATAAATAACTAAAATAATAGAAAATAAAACATATGATACAATATGATACAATTTCTCACCACCCACCGACCAGTGCACAACCAGGGGTTGAGTAGTGGGAGTCAGACCCAGCGAGCCCGAGGGCCGCAGCCCGAGAGCGATCGCAGCCCGAGTACTGCCGCAGCAGGCGCCCAGCGAACCCTGTCAGCGATAGCACAACCAGGAAAACTAAACAAACCCACCAACTCCCTCATGAACAAGCCAGCACAGGAGTTACCAAAGCAGCTAACGCAGGAGTCAGGGAGAGTGTGAGCAAGTGTATGGGAGCGAACGAGAGAGAGTAAGGGAGACAGTAATGGCTCCCCGACCCCCTCCTCGCCTCTGCCCCAAGCATGACGTACTATGGAATGAAATACTCCCTTGGTCAGTTGGGGTCAGCTGCCTGAGCTGTGTGTCCCCTGCACTGCCTGTAGCCAGACAGCAGAGCTGGGAACGCAGCTGCAGGGTCAGAAGCGGAGAAAGACCTTGAATTCAGCGCAGGCATTGCCCAGCGCCAGCTGAGACCTTCTCGGTGCTGCTCCATGCATCCAGGAACAGCTTCCTAACAGCCACGGGAAAGAGAGTTAACTCTCGCCTGACTGAACCCAGCACAAAGATGCAAAGGGAACAAGAAGGACAAGCATGCCTTTAAGATCCCTTAAGTCTCGACCCTTGCTGACAGACTTGTTAGCAAGCTATGAATTGCGTGAATGCAAGAAAAGATTCGGCATAGAGTGTTCCCCAACGTAACTTTATACATGTAATCCATAATGATACCATGATGTAAACAAGGAATAAAAGAAAACATTGAACATATAAACTCAGAAAATAACTCTTAGGACACCAAGTTATTCTGTCGTCAGAAATAGAAAAGGCAAAATAATAGAAATAAAAATACGATATAATAAATTTGTGTAATAAATATATTTTACTACTCCAGTCATTTTATTGATTGGACTGTCTTTAGACATACCACACTATTTCAATGAATTTTTATGTCAAACTCCAAAATTATTAAGATACCTTTTCAGAAAACTGCTAAAAGTATAATGCATCACAAAATTATCCCTATCTTGGATGAAGCCAAGCAAATCCTCTATTTTCATTTTGTTGGGTTGCTAGTACATTGCAGTGGACCACACCTGGACTAATTCAACATACTCTGCAAAAAAAAAAAGAAAAAAAAAAGTAAAAGCTTGCACCCAAAAAAGGCCTGATAAAAATCAATTAAGAGAGAACTCCTGCCAGTGCCAGACCAGGTGATGGGTTTGTCTGGCCATGTCTTTCAAAGCCTCCATAGAGACTTCACAACCTGACTGGCACAGTCTGTGAAGGTAGAGGGGAAACAAAGGGGATGATGAAAGAGATCCGATTCCTAACTCGATAAAGCAGTTCACCTGATAACATGGTTTGGAAAAGCAACACAGGCAAGTAAAAAACCATCAGAATGCACTATGGCAGTCAAGACATTTCGTGCAAATAAGGAAGCAAAGGAACAAATGAAGCACTATTTACTCCATCCTTGATACATCATCTGCATGAATCGTTTCTCTTCATCAAGTCAGTTGGGAAGAACAACCTTCCACTCCGTGTGAAGTAACTGATGCCAGTCTCACATTAGGTTCCAGATTGCAGTCAGTCTGAGCATGGAACGCTACGCCTTGATGTTCGGATTCAATAACTTCATGGCACTGGTGATTCAGACCATTCTTACAGTGGTTGTCGTGGATCCAAAAGGCCTGGGACTAGACATAGTGATGCAGGTAAGTGCTATTAACTTACTGCCCATTTACTGCTTAGCTAATTCATCTTCACAAGTTTACCAAGAATGAAATTGCTATGCCAAAAGACAATTTAATTCCCTCTTTATTCTGTAGAAATCTAGACATTGTGCTCTTCCCTTCTGTCAGCCAGCATTCTTCCCTTCTGCCTTTTGGTGAAGCGTTTAGGATTACTGATGCTGACTTTTTAAAGGCAGATACACCAGATACACCAGATACAGATACAGAAGAAGGGAAATAATTGGGCCCTCCTATCTGAACAGCTTTTGCTAATTGGTAGGGTGCTGAATAACATCATCTCTGCCCAAAAATTCAGGCTGGATTTCTCAGATGCAGCATCAACATGACCAGATGTTGCTAGGGGGTTTCGAGACCATGAGACACAGCCCGTGTTGTTGGAATTCTCCCAGCTCAAGTGACAAGGACACCTGCCTTCTAATTCCAGTACAGGAGCAAACTGGGTCTATATCTCAAAATAAATAACAGAGTGTTCTGCCCTTAGCTTGGGCACTTAACTTGGGGCAGGACATCCTATCTCACAACAGTGTCCCTAACTTCAGTCAGCCTGATTCCACTCATGCTGGAATCAACTGAAGTGTGCCGACTTCCGCTTTTTCTCAGAGGGAACCTCAGCTGGGGCAGCTTCCTGCTCCCACGGATTTGAAGAAGAATAAAGGTCTTCAGATATTCTGCACAGAGAAGGCAAAAGTTACTTTCAAAGATTAAAGATTGAATTAAACACTAAAAAATAAAACTTTACCATTAAGGACAGGAATATGCTTGCCACTGTTGTAGAAAATATTGATGCAAAGTCACAGTATATTTACTGAAGTCAGTGTGGTGACAGCACTAAAAATGTGCAATTAAGAGCAAAAAAATGACCAACTCAGATGCTTTACTTATATTATTCATTACAATGTGGGTAATGAAGCTTCTACAGTTTGCACTAACAGAAGAAAATTCCTGTTCCTACCCCTTCTGTCCTCTGATGTTTATTAAGAGGCATGTGGGTTGGAAGCAAGGGGCAGTTCTTAATTCTTAAAGATCTGCTGTTTGCTGGAAAAGTAAGATTTTGCTTAATTACAAAGCAAAAACTTGAACATAGAGAAACTGTGCCAGAACACAAGTAAATAAGTGTCTCATCTCCAGAAGCAGCAATGTTTTCCTAGTGTATTTTTAATAATTCTTCTGCCTTTTTCTCTCCCCCTCCCAGTTTTTAATTTATGGCAGCTACTTTGCAGTCATAGCTGGGATTTTCTTGATCAGAAGCATTTGCATGCTTGTCTCAAGCAGATGTGAAGGGAAAATAGCAAGATCTTGCAAACAGCATCTGAGCCACGCTGGACACGAATCAAAGGAGCAGATTGTAGCTGGCGATACGACACGGCTGTAGGAGTCAGGCAGACAGGCTGAGGTGGCCAGGCCCTCGCGGGAGAAGAGGTCCTGCCGCAGCGCGCGTGCAAGAGGAACGTACAGCACAGCGCTGAAAGGCTACACCGCATCACTACCGCACTCCGTTACAGCATACGCCAGCTAAGAGAGCGCCGTAACGGCACTGCGCCGAGAAGAAAAGATAAGGTGCTTTAGTTTCTTATTTACTTGCCTATAAATAGCTCAGCAACAGTAATTTATACACCAGAACAGAGCAACCACCTTGGCATCCCGCCGTGCACGATGGCAAAGATCAGAGTTCGCCCGGCCTTGATTGTTCTGGCTCTTGCATACGGTGTTGGCAGGCTGCTTCCATGCCCGTGTGCTCATGCGTGTGGGTGCAGGGTCTATCCCCCCTCTGCACACACCTCCTTCTCAACCAAAGGCCCTGTGTTTGCATCATTACATTATATTCTTTCCTACCTACCCACAGCGACAGATTCCTCCCTTGGGATGTAGAAGCCCATGTCAGAAGCCGGCCTTTTGTACCCAATGCCACAGAGGAGCGGGGTTTGCACCACCTGCCTGAGAAGGTGCCCTGGCCACCGCTGAGCCCCGACCATTGCCTGGCCTACACTGGAAAGCTGCGACCTGAGCGCTGCACTGAGTCATAGAATCATAGAATCACAGAACGGTTTAGGTTGGAAGGGACTTTAAAGATCATTTAGTTCCAACCCCCCTGCCATGGGCAGGGACCCCTTCCACTAGACCAGGTTGCTCAAAGCCTCATCCAGCCTGGCCTTGAAGACATCCAGGGATGGGGCATCCACAACATCGCTGGGCAACCTGTCCCAGTGCCTCCCCACCCTCTCTGTGAAGAATTTCTTCCTGATATCTAATCTAAACCTCCCTGCTTTCAATTTAAACCCGTTACCCCTTGTCCTGTCACTACAGGCCCTTGTAAAAAGTCCTCTCCCAGTACCCTTGTAGCCCCCTTCAGATACTGGCAAGCTGCAATGAGGTCTCCTCGGAGCCTCCTCTTCTCCAGGCTGAACAAGCCCAATTCTCGCAGCCTTTTGCCATAGCAGAGGTGCTCCAGCCCTCTGAGCATCTTCGTGGCCTCCTCTGGACTCGCTCCAAGTGGTCAATATCCTTCTGATATTGAGGGCTCCACAGCTGGACGCAGCACTCCAGGTGGGGTCTCACCAGAGCGGAGTAGAGGGGCAGAATCACCTCCCTTGACCTGCTGGCCACACCTCTCCGGATACAGCCCAGGATACGGTTGGCCTTCTGGGCTGCCAGCGCACACTATGAGTCCATAGCCCAGAAGTCAAAACCAAATGAAAGGGCCCCAATCCCTTTCCTCCTGCATCCAGTAGAACTGAATTCGGGACTGAGTGTCTTCCTCTTTCAACAGGAACAGATAAAAGTATCAAAGAGACTGAGTAGTGTGGACTAAGACCAGAGAAGTACGTTGTGGGGAAGTTTGGCTGATTCTGCACAGGAAAATTCCAGATTCACATCAATATTCAAGAAGATTTATAACCAAAACAAGAAGTTTGATGTGTGCTTTTGACTGCCCAATGAGGAGGTCTGCTAACCTTGGCAGAGTCAGCACCTTGGAATATATCAAAACACTTCAAGTCCTTTGGTTAATTTAGTCCAGCATACAGGACGGTTAGCCCAGAAGAAAGGAGCTATAAATGAGTTTGTACAATGAATGCCTAATTGAATATAAATTATACTCCTATGTTAAAGTTATTTCTGTACTGCTGTTTGCTTCTAGCTTCCAATATCTACATCTAACTAATAAAAATAGAAAATACTTAGCATTTACAGAATAATATTTTTGCCATAGAGACACAAGCTCTCACTTGTAGAGACGTAGGTGCTTTCCATACCGTTGTCCCCTGCTGTGACTAGCCAAACTGCCCAGAGGTGAGCGCGGGCAGGAGAGAAGCTGTTTGTTTCCAACCACAAGAAGAATCGGTGGGATTTGACCAAATGAACCCAGCTAATTTTCCAGGTTTTTTGTCACTGTTGTGCATTGTGCAGACATTCTCTGTTGCAATCTGGCTCTAAGCAGAACAGCGTAACCAATGCGGTTGTACAAGCGGGAGATGTACTTAGTCTCCACTAAGCAGTAAATGTCTTTATGACTGCGGGACGGAGGGCATGACACTCCTGCCTGAAGAAACTGGAACAAAGTCCAGTAAAGCAAGGACTATTTTGTGTTATTTTTCCTCACAAGCAGGAATCTTCTTTTGAGGCATTTAGTTAAAGAACTAGATGTGAGTCCTGGACTGGAAGTGAATTAGAATTTGTGTTTAAATGAAGAAGAGGAACTAGGTATTTCCAGCTCCAATAGTCTCAAACTGCCTTTGGTACAGAAGGTTAACAAATATTTCTCTCTACGTAGCATCTGGCAAAAAGGAATCAGCAACATGCAACTTCCTGCCATTAAAAAAACAATGGCAGCAGTAAGCTGCAGGAAAGGAACTGGTAAAATAATAAGTTCTTTGGTCATGAACTGGTTGGAGCTCACTGCCTTCCGTGCAGATGGGATGCCACCAAGGAGCGAATGAACCAAGCAGACACAACGTCTCTGGTTTGCAGCTGTAGAGAATGCTATCTTCAGAAAAGACTTTAAAACAAAAAAATAATTCCTACTCTCTCCAATTTCCAAAAGAAATATTCTAGGGTTGGGAGTTGGGGGAAGCATTTTGGGGTGGACGGCAAGGAATAGCGAAGGCAGAGGGCAGCTCTTAGGAGCGTTAGGAAGGACACAACACATCGGAGGTGGAAACACAGCAACAGAAAGGTAAGGCCTTACGTTACCCTGGGTTTTCAGCTGCAAACGGGAATTAACCCGGCAATCGGAGATTTCATCCGAAACAGCAAGGTGCGCACATCCAGCCGTGGGTTCATGGACCTTCACACACACCCTTTGGAAAGGAGATAGTTAAGGCTCAGCAGGTTTTGAGCAAAGCTGAACCACAGGCTCTCTAGATCTGCAGGAAAAGGAAACTGAACAAATCCACCTCTCCCCGCAGTTTTTAGTAACACTTGTCTTTCTCCCAGCATGCCAAAGGCTTCCACATAAATATGAAAGCCCAGCACATTGCTCCCCGTACCTACAACCCCATCTAAACACTACACTAACTGCCTTTGAGACACTAGTGGGCTTGGACATGTCTCTTCCATGAAGATAGAGTCCAGCAAGCTGAGAAGGCCAGTCCTGGCCAACAGGGCAGCAACAGCCAACAAACTGTGTCTTTGTATTCAGCTGTGTCTACGTAGTCTTCAGCCTGGAGAAGGGAAGGCTCCGGGGAGACCTTACAGCACCTTCCAGTGCCTGAAGGGGCTACAAGGAAGCTGGGGGGGACTTTTTACAAGGGCCTGTAGTGACAGGACAAGGGGTAATGGGTTTAAATTGAAAGTGGGGAGGTTTAGATTGGATATCTGGAAGAAGTTCTTCCTGCAGAGGGTGGGGAGGCACTGGGACAGGTTGCCCAGAGAAGCTGTGGATGCCCCATCCCTGGAAGTGTCCAAGGCCAGGCTGGATGAGGCTTGGAGCAACCTGGTCTAGTGGGAGGTGTCCCTGCCCATGGCAGGGGGGTGGGACTGGATGATCTGTAAGGTCCCTTAAAGATCTAAACCATGCTGCGATTCTATGGTTCAAAGCAAGCACGTATCAAACCAAGCACTGCACGGTTACCTGAGGGACACCAGTCAGCAGCCACCGTTTGCAGGCCAGTAGACCTACCCAGCAGCGTCTGGCCCGTGGTTCTTTTCCCTTCTCAGAAGCCATTGTTAAAGGAAGAGGTTGAAACGTGGAGGCGGAGGCAAACCTGGCTTCTCTGAAAACTTGCCTGCCTTGTTGCACTACGCTTAGAAGCAGTGTGAGAAGTTTCCACACGTGTGGAAAGGTACACAGCTCAGGTCCTGCTCACCAAGCTGCTCGGGTAGCACGTGCGGCCCCTCCTGCCACAGCCACGGCGTTTGCTCCCAGCATCAACACACATCCCACCAACCCGCTTCAGGGTCGACTCCCTCCTCTGACGAGCCTGGGAAGACTTGGGGAGCGCAGTCTGAAAAAACTGGGTAAAGGAAAGTACAGCAGCAGCATTTCTCTGAAGCAGTTCTGTTTTAATTTTTTAGCTTATAAAGTAGATTTAGAAGCTTCTTATTTCTTGTCCATTTGCCCTTAATAGGCACATCGGTCCTTCTACAGAAGTAATTCCTGGCCAAAGACCAGTACATGGTCTTTTCAATGTCCTACCTCCCTACACCCCCAGCAAAGCCAGGAGAGTCAGCAGAGACCCCCTGAGCCCAGAGGCCACTGTGCTGTGCACACAGGAGGGTCACTGTCAGCCCAAACTTCAGGTGGCTGCTGTGTTTTATCCATGAATCCCAGCTTTTACGGGTATTTATTAACAGAAGAATGCAACCGACTGATTGCTTTCTTGCCGTGTCAGTTTTTATTAATCATTAGCTCCCGTGAATCTTAAAGCTTTATCTTAAAATTAGAACTCAGTTTGCTGACAAAACCTGTGAAGCAGAAGGAGTCCCCTGCAATCTTCAGGTGGAAGTTTTGCAAGAAAGAAGAGAAAAAAATATTATTTAAATTCTTATTATTTAAATTCTGTTAACATTTTATCAAGTTTAGAAAGAACTTTAGGAAACAAAAGGAAACAGAAAATTCTTACTACCTCCAATCCTGAAGGGTGGTTTCTGACTTCTCTTCCACAAGACAGAAAGTCAGCCTAGGAGGAAACGGCACATGAATCCACAGCAAACACACGACAGCCACAGCTTTGACAGGTAATGTATTCCCTTCGGAGTTACTTCTAAGTGTGCTGCTCGCTTGCTTGCTCAGTGCATTTGGAAGGGATGCAAGATCTATGCTGATGTCACTGATCAGTCCAGGGTTTAATATATTTTTAATTTGAAAAGGCAACGTAACAAAGGATTTTAAAGCAGCTATAAAGAGTTTAGGTTAATACAGGCTATTTTTCATATACAGACACAATGATTTGTAAGAGTAAGATGATCGTCAGAGGCAACCATTTGAAATCAATGCTCAGGGTTGGTTTTTGTACCCTTCCCCTGAGGTCACAGAAATACTGCCTTAGCAGCATGCTATTTATGCCAAGTTTTAATAAATCTAATCTCACAGTGCAATTAGAAGCACTTTCGATGAAGTGCCTGCTATAAAATGGAATTCAACGATTTAGAAGAAATAGCTTGTAACAGCTTGATTAAACATTAGTCAGCGCTCGCTTTCATTCTTTTATGGTTTCAGAACATTCTTGTTTCACTTGTTTTCCAGGAACAGTTGAACTGACTTTCTCAAGCAAAACAAGAAGAACAAGCTTTGAACCCCCCAAATCTCTTCAGACGTCTTTTTGCTGCCAACTACGGTGAAGAAACGAGTCTCTTTCTTTTCCTTTTGATCACTTTCAATAGCCAATAGTCATTCCTCTTTTCTACGTTGGAGCAGCTGACGCGAGCAGGTAGTTTCTGCATTTTTATGTAACCACTCAAATGAGTGGAGTGCATGAATATGATGGGTATTAAAGTATTTTGAAGAAACCAAGCTCACAGCGGGCTGAGCGCTGGCTGGTGGCTTTTTCTGGCTGCAAAAGGGCTTGCGGCTCTGTTGTTCCACTTGTCTCTCATCCTGCAAATCAACAGAAACGAGTCTCCTTGAGCACGCTGAGAACGAGCTTCCCTCTCAGTCTGCCCACTCGTTCATTTGGAAATGAGACTGTAATGGAACTTATTTCTTCGAGGAGGACACATCCACTCAATTCTAAGCCCGTCATTACGAACAACCTTTGACAGACGACACAGAGATACCACCACCAAAGCACCTTGATCCAAGTTGTTCATTTACAAGCTGCGTCTGCGATCACCGGCAGGTTTATATGTGGAATAAACATCAGCTGAAGCAGAGTTAGTTAAAAAGTAAACTTTTAAATGATTTTTTACCTACTGTGAGGACCATCCTTGTAAATTCCTGGTGTGCTACCTTTTTTTCAGTTAGACGATGGATTGCTGGAAGGGAGCTGCAGGCCACAGCTGGATTTATCCCACAGTGATCATCTGTGCAAATGGATTTTTCTCCACAATGAGGCCATCAGAATCTTTTCTCACTCCCTATCTAACCGGACCAGACAAAAACCTAACCATTGAAGAGGTATGTAACTGTTCTCCTTAGGTAATAATTAAAATGCTTAAAACAGCCACTCTCACAGCAATAGCCGAAGGGGTGATAAAGTGTTTGATAATCCAGGCACATTTTATCTAGAGACTCACATACAAGATGTTTCTGGAAAAGAGTAAGGACTCGCCTCTTTTGCAGAAGCACAAAACTTTAAAGTTTCTACATTCCTAGAACCTTGAAAACACTTTGGTGGTTGTTTAAGAAATGGATACTCTCAGCAAAATCAGGTCAGCTAGATCCTCTCCCCACCTAGAACCTCAGAGGAGGAGCAACACTAAGATTCATTTACATTTACAGTGGAATTGATTAGGGTGACGTAGTGATTGCAAATCATGAGAAAACCAAGCAGACGTCCCCTCATCAGCCGCTAGATTTTCACCTCCATTACGAGATCGGTTTATGCATTCATTACCCCCTGGAGGTCAGATTCACGTGCAAAAAATGCACTTTGACAAAGCATGCGTGCCAAGTTTCCGCGCTCTGCTCTTCTGCGGAAGCACGGGCTGCTTCAGGAGCGCGCTTCCCAACAAAAGGGGACATGGTTAACAAGCGGCTGAGTCACGGAGCTAATGGTATAATTAGAAAGCACAAGCTTGGTACGCCCACATACAGCTCCTACAAAGAGCAGTAATTCCTGATGTGCAGCAGCAAATGGTAAGGCAGGATCTGCTACTGCGAACCCAAGGTTTCTTCTGAAAAAAGGTACGTGCGCTTCGGGCCGCTGGGGGTTCCCCCCCTTTTGAATATATATATATACACTATTTTTTTTAGCCACAAAGGGAAATTTTCTCTTACGTGAAATACACAAATAGGATGTCTTAATTCTGACTGCAGCTAGAATTCTTAACTCAGAAATAAAAGTGTAGTACAGATACTTGCTCTTTCAGCCAAACTCACCTCTGGGGACCTAATTCTCTAAGTTTCAGTCAAACACTTAAAAATTCCAATTAAAGCTCAGAGAAATAAAGGAAGTCTCCCAGAAAGACAAGTGAACCCGCTGCTCACCGTGCAGCTTGCTCCAGTACCAGTCCAGAAGCAAAAAGACAGCCAGCTACTACTGTTCCTCCAGCAACGACTCCTTCCCAGTCTCACTGCTTCAGCAGGGAACAAGCCATGACGAACAGAAGCGCCAGCAGGCCCAGCGATGACTGGGTCAGACCGCCCCAAAACAGGCGTGTTGCAGATCAAAGTGACCTTCTGCAAGGAGAAGCTGACAGAAGGGGACAGCCCTGCCGCAGCCGCCGAGCTGCGGTGGGCACAGTGAGCAGCACCTTGCAAGCTGAACGCAGATCGGCTCTAGTGACGAGAGAGGGCGTTTCCTTTGCAGAGCATCCCTGCATCGGAAGCCAACTAGAACTTACCAAGACGCTGTCCCATCGAAGACGGGCTTTTCTGACACATTAAACTTGAAGCAAACGTAGAAGGCGAAGCGAGCACCGTAACAGCCACGTGCGCTGTGCCGTTCCCCCATGGAACGAGACACGTGCATTTTTTTCCAGTTCTAACAAGGGAGGGAGGAGACCAAGGGCATACAGTGACTCAAGCAAGAGGTAAAACTGAACAGGAGTTTATTTTCAGCTTCTGTGGGGAACGGGATTTGACGCTGGAGAGGCTTCCCTCTGACACCAATGCTGTTAGAACTGAACTGCGGCACATCCAGGTCTGCCTTCTTCCTTGGCCTTCACTAGGACTGATTTTGAAGCCACCCTGTGTGTTTGTGTGCCGGAGCCTGGTGTCAGTCTTTGCCTCTTCAGGAGCACATTCACAGTTTGGCAATTTAAGGCAGTTTGCAATTCACAGAATGCAGTGTTTCCCCTCACCACCACGATGTTCCTTCAATACCACCATCAAAAAGCATCAAACCCAGTTTTTTAAGAGCTTTTAATTTCCTCTTCTTTTCTAGGTTACCAACAAGATTTTCC
>NW_010261470.1:0-4306 GCF_000690775.1 Eurypyga helias
TTTGGCCAAATTGTGGAAGGAGAGGAGAGGCAGAGGAGGGAGATGCTGGGCCAAGTCCCTGCGGGGGTGAGAAGCGTATACCCAGCCTTATTAGACACCAGAGAATATCCCTGGAGGAGGCAGACGCTGTGGCCGTCCCACCCAAAGGTTATCTTGTACCAGATACTGGAAAATCCACTTCCCCATCCAGGCGTTTTCCTGCCAGGATTTGCCCGTGTCTGATGCAGGCGCTGAGTTTCTCTGCAGTGCTGTGCAGCTCCGTGCTGAGTCAGCTGGGCACATGATGCTCACCCCTGGGCAACCAGACCTTCCTCCTGCTGCTTTCCATGGAAAAGCTTCCGTAGGAAAGGGGAAGCACTCCAGCTGTGCTTTTATGTGACATCCGGAGTGCAGCAGGTGCTAAAAATGAACAGCTGTTTCGCAACAGCAGCCGCTTCCTCCACTGTTCACGCGCACGCCCCCGCCTGCCTCGAACCCTTCTACAAAAATAAACAAGTAATTGGCACTATTGTAATCCCAGGGATGTTGCTTTCAGGGAGTGAGAAAGGCTGGGCTCATCCCATACAATCTCCACAGACCTTCCTTGGGGCATCTGGCCCAAAGTACCCCAGCTCTTGCCACTCTTCCGCTACAGCTCTTGGCCTGACAAGCAGCACCCCGTGCCAGTGAACCGATGCCACAGCACCACGCATCAGACTGCTGGGGTTGTGCTGGAGAAACCAGTTGGTGGGAAGACCCAGGCTGAACGACGACCTGGGCGTTTGATTTTTGCTCACCTCACTTCTGTGATTTGGGAGGGGAAAAAGGACGCGAGCAGCTTCTTTCTGTAGGAACAGGCAGGCTCCTGGGCCTGGTATCAAGCAGGACTTGTACAGGACCTGTGGCAGACCACACCAAACAGGTTTTCCCAGGTATCTCCACTTGGCAAAAAGATTGTAAGGCTGTCAGTGGAAGGGGACACCTCCAGCCGTACAGGCTGAACAGCCAAGACAGTAAACTGTCTTTCTTAAAATTACCCATTCCCTCCCTTTCTTGCAATTCCCACCAGAGCGGTCCTGTGATTGACATGCCAGTGCCTGCCAGCTTCAACGATATCACTCAGGACCCCAGCCTGGAGAACTACATCGGCTGGGTGTGGTATGAGAAGGAGGTGCTGCTTCCTCCCCGCTGGCTGCAGGACGACCTCAACACCAGAGTCGTGCTCCGTTTCGGTAGCGCTCATTACTACTCCATTGTGGTACGTTGCATGGGTAAAGGTCCACGTGTCTCCAGAATTATGCTGCACTGAACCCTGTCTCATGGCTTCTTCAGCAAACACACCTCTGCCTACATTTTATATTGGTTTGCTCTTTTCTCAACTCTTGCTGTTTTCCTCCAGCCAAGAACTTGGCCATGACTGCCAGGTCTCTTTTCTCTGATCCTCCAACATCAGGACTAGTAACTAAACCATGTCCTTGCCACAGGATCTGCCCAAAACAGTGTGCCTCAGTGACACTTGCTTGTACGTGGCCCAGACCTAGCTCCCAGCAAAGGAAGGGCTGCTAGATCAATCCTCACAGAGTAAGAGCCCAAGAGAAGGTTCAGTGTTACTGGGAATCCTGACTGCCCTTTGCTGGATCCTTCCCTTCTGCCTGCTGTGCTTGTCACAAAATCCCTGCCTTTTGGACTCACAGGTGTCTTCTCCTGCAGTGGGTCAACGGAGTGCAAGTCGTGGAGCACGAAGGGGGGCACCTCCCTTTTGAAGCAGATATAAGCACCATCGTCCAGGGCAGCCCAGGGATCCCCTGCCGCATCACTGTCGCGCTCAACAACACACTGACACCCCATACTCTGCCTCCGGGGTCAATTCAGTACATGAACGACAAGACAAGGTGAGTTGCTGAAGCACTGTACTACTGAGCTTATCCCAGGGATGAGAGGGTGGGAATTTATTCAGCTGCTGGCTCATAAGACCCCCCAAGCAACTTAAAAAGCATTTTATGCCCAAGTGAACGAGTTGAGCAGAGAGGAGCTGAAGCTTTGGTGTCATGAGGAATCTGCACTGGGTTACTGCATCTGGTTTACACCCAGCAAGCTGAGATGAAGTGATTTGCCAAGTTGAATCAGTGGCAGATTTGACAAGCTTGAATCCAGGTGGAAACTGCGAGTACCAGCTGTCCTGAGGGATCAGTGTCAAATGGTATTAGTCCCCTTCCATGCAGCAGCACTTCTGAAAGATAGATCCATCCTGCAGTGAAGACTTTTACCAGCTAGCATCTATTTTTGCATGACTATTGTATGTTGCTGCCTTGTGTAATGAAGTGTGATGTAGCCATTTCTATCTTGCTCACTCAGGTATCCCAAGAACTATTTTGTACAGAACATCAGGTTTGATTTCTTTAATTATGCTGGAATCCATCGCCCGGTTGTGCTTTACACCACTCCTTCTGTCTACATAGACGATATCACTGTGACAACTGCTGCGTCCGAGAGCGTTGGTAGGTCCAGAGCAATTACAGCACTGCTCACAGGCTCAGAATGAGATGACAAGGGCAGCAGAGGAAATAACCTGCAAAAGTCGGATTGAATTTGTTTTGTAGCAGCTTTCTCTTGCACCTGAGCTGGTCTTTTGCACAGCTCGGCAGCTGTAAGAACATGGTAAATTGCTCAGAAGCAATACGAAAAAGGCTGCTTGCAAGGCACTGTTGCAGGGAAAGGATGGTCAGGTGCTTCTCGAAGGAGCATTTCTCAGCAGGGGCAGTATTTCTGCCCCTTAAAACATGACAAAGTGCAAACCCTCCAACTCTTGATGCATGTGTTCCTCCTTTCACAGCAGCCTCTGACTGTCTTTTGTTTCCTCTGCACTAGCAATGGTGCAGTATCAGGTGTCGGTGGTTGGCAGCACACTCTATTCCTTGTCCCTGAGTTTACGTGACCAAGAAGGGAAGGTGGTTGCTACAGGCGATGGGCCAGCTGGAGAGCTGAAAGTCCTCAACCCAAATCTTTGGTGGCCTTACCTAATGCATGAGAACCCTGGATACCGCTACTCCTTAGAGGTAACAGTGACATCTCTTCCTTCTGCAGGTGTTTCCTCTGACTCTCTAAGAAGGTTAAGGAACTGCCATATGGCCCATCTTCCATACTCATCTTCTCCCACAGATCCTGTTCATGTGACCAGAGCAGCATTCCTGATTATGCAGCAGCCCAGTCAAGCTTTGCCAGCTTGCTGGCTGCTGAACTGAGAGGTCTGTCAGTGAGAAGAGGGGCATGCCTGGGGTGCAGGCATGCACTCAGAGATGCTGGCCCTTCACATTTAGGGCCCAATCCATCTCTTGCAAAAGGACTGAGACAATAAAGGGGAGGAGATACCATGAAAGCTGAGTAGAGTCTCTGAGGAGCAGGCTGCTAACCTCTGCCATATGCTTTGCCAGGCAATGAATGAGCTTTCTTCCTTGAACTCTGCAAGACAATAGTTCAGCTTCAATAGCATGAGCCGGGAATACTCTGTGAGTTAAGGAAGATTAGTAATGTTGAGATGCAGAAATTTGGGCAGATGAGCCCCTGTGATTTTCCAGAGGCTCAGGTTTGTATCTCCTGTGAGCAGATGACATTTCAGTCCCTGCCTGCTATCAAAGTGCAGGGCAGAAGAGATGTAGTGCTGCCTTCTCTGGGAGGATGAAATGGCCCAGGGGAGTAAGGGGGAAAGAAAATGAAACCCTTAGGGTGAACAAGCCCCCAAAGAGTCATCCAGGGTTCATTCATCCCTCAGCTTCCCCAGCCTGGATTTCTGTTTTGGTTAGTCACACCTTGCTCCTTCCCTGAGGAGGTACACGGGGCCACAAGAATTAGCTGAAGCAGCAGCGAGGAGAGGCTGCACGCCGAGGCAGGGCTGGGAAACGGGACAGGCGGTCAGGATCGCCTGTACACGCAGGGAGGGAAGACAGGGCGTCCTTGTGAAGCTTAGCACATCACTTCCATCTTCCCCTTGGAAATCCAGGTGAAAATGCAGGCGCAGGCAAACGGCGTGTTGCTGGAGGACACGTACACACTCCCGGTCGGCATCCGCACCGTCCACGTCACCAGCACGCAGTTCCTTATCAACGGCAGGCCCTTCTACTTCCACGGCGTCAACAAGCACGAGGACGCGGACGTAAGTCTGTGGGGCCCGTGGTGGGAGTCCCTGGTGGCACCTTGCTCTGTGCCGCTGAGGCAGCACCCCCTCCTTCCTCCCCTCTGCACCCAACGGGGCCCTTCCCTCACGCCTTCTCCCAGGCTGGCAGCTTCGGGGGGGGCCAGGGGGAACTTTTACCAGCGTTAAGGGAGAGCT
>NW_010261471.1:0-32131 GCF_000690775.1 Eurypyga helias
ATAAAAAAACTGCTACCTTTACCACAAACAAACCCACTATTTTCTGCCCTTAGTTACTGAATGGTTTGAAAAAGAGCAAATCCTTCTCTTTGTTTCACGACTGTTTCTGATAAGCTGGCAGTAAGAATCCAGGACTCCCATGCAGCCTCCTGTACGACACAGCTGAGCTGCTCTGCGGCATGCCCTCCCCAGCCGTTGGGGAATTCAGCAGCTCGATGGACGAGAGACACAGCGGGTATTTGCCCAGTGATTTTACAACTACACTCTACCACCAAATTATTCACCCAGGTTTGAGAGCCGTACCGCTCTCTTCCTGGTCCTGTGGGTCTTTTCAGTGCTCTGAAGTCTGGATTCGGCTCAATAAAGTGAAAAAAGTCCCTCTTGGGTTCCCCTATAGGTACATACAAATTTCTAGTGAGCTGTGTACCCCACTGGTAAGACCAAATATTTAAATATCAAGAATTAGGTCCTAAAAATCATAAAATTGTGTGCTTGCACATGCAAACACTCCAGGGTACACCCAAATATGCAGGCATATGTATATAAATACAGATGCACACACAGGTAGATATTTACAGTGGCTTGGATAACGTATGAACTTGAAGGATCATTGGCCTGATCTTTATGGATGGGAGATGATATAGTACCTGTGAAGGCTGGAGATCTCCTTTACACTAGAAAATATGTTTGGAGCTGGCAAGCCTTCCACAGTTACAACTGGAGGAAAGACTGCTTTTGCTCATATCCCTTCTTTCCTGGAGGGGGGAAAAAAACTCTTTTCTGGTGCAACTGTGTTCCCACTGGAATTTTACTGAATCCAGAGCAGTGATGATCAATTGGAATTGCTCTGGATGCTGCAGTTGGCTCCTTTCTTCAAGCCAGCTTGAAGGGGTTAGGGGACATGAACTGAACCCCCAGTTCCAGAGAATCCTTTGTGTGTGACCACTTTTTATTGCTATTCAAAAGCAAGGCACTCAAGCAATTAGTAACTCATGTAAAAATGCTATTGAGATGTTTGCTGGCAACAGGTAGAAAGGTGTTTGTTGAAAGAGGCATGGTTTAATGGTCTTAGCACAGGACTGTGACTGAGGATCCCCTGTGTTCTTCCTGTGACTCTGACAGTTATTGCCAGTCTGTCTTTTGACAGGTCATGTATTCTCTGTATGCTTCTATTTACCTTCTCTGAAATGGGGTAGAAAATTTAACTTAGCTTTTAAGAGACAGAAATAATTAGTTTCTGGTTACAAAATACTGTCAAGACATAACCCATGGATCGTAAGTCTCATCTACCTTTAGTTTTCTGAGTATTAGGTGTCCTAAACATGCTCTGCATTTGGTGGAGAGAGACCTCTCCAGAGTGCAGACCTCCTCATGTGTCAGCAGGAGAGAAATTTTCCTTCTGAAAGAAACTTCTCCTTTCCAGTTGTTACAGAGGGAATCTAGATGATTGAGTGAGGATGACTTTTCGATGGCTAAGGTGAAGTGAAATGAACCCCATCCTGGATGCTACGTTTAGGGTTGTTTAAACACTGTGCAAGGAAGACAGAGTTTGCACTTCACATCTCTGATCTCTGAAATGAAAAAGATCTTTGTGAGTGAGAGGGATAAGTGTTTCACAAGGGAATGACTGGAAACGAAAGATTCTAATCCAAATTAGAAATTATTTAAGTAAAATCTTCCAGCAAAGCAATGTGTTGCCATAAATTAAGGTGAATGGGCTACAGGGCTACTTGGAGCTTTAGGAACGGAACGGGGACACAGGCTTCCCAAGTGTTTCATCAACTCAGGTGGCTGCCGAGGGAAGAGAAGTTACAAGGCAAGAAAAATAATAATTATAGATATTATCATCGCTATGGAGCAAGGCCAGTGCAATAGCCCAATGGCAAGCACACTATATCATTGGGAAGCCGAACAGAGGGAGAGAGTTTTAGGCCATCCGTCAAAGTGCACCAGCAGAGAAGCAGTGCTCAGAAGTGATCTCAACTGCAGGAGGCAAAGTGCCAGCCACATTACTAATGCAGTCGTCTTTGCCAGCTGATCTTTTTGGCAGTGTCGGTCTCAGCAAAGCAAAACGTGGCTTAATGAGGTTGCAGGAGGAATGGCAGGTGATGGCTGTAGGTGGGCAAGGCTTCTTTTCAGTACGCCACAGCCACAGTTTTCCAGACCATGTACCGTCGCAAGGTTTCAGATGGACCAGAAAGCAAGCCCTGGGTGGGACTGCCCCCTCCATCAGAAAAAAGCGGTCTTTGATTAAAACAGATTGAAGTAAAAGGGCCGGGCTTGGAAAGTTCCAGGATCCACAGCTCATGTTAACAAACTGTCCTCTTGCTGAGAGCCAAAGTTTCCAACTCCTGGCTGCTTGGATGCTGCTAGTCCCTCGTGCTGTCCTCTGGGTTTCCAGCACGCTTCGTGCGGGGTTTCCAGCTCTCTAAGTGCTTGCACTTGACGCGTGGCAGTTTGCAACAGGGCTGGGTCACCAGGCAGTGCTCAGCAGAGGAGCCCGGGCAGGGACGAGGGTGAGATCCCACACAGCATGGGCTTGGATAACCTATGAACTTGAAGGTGCTTTCGGCAGTGACTACCACTGGCTGTGCATCTGTAGCTACAGCAACCCAGAGTGTTTTCAGGAAAAAAGTAAACATCAGTTGGCATTGCCTGAGAGCTCTTGATTTAAATTAAAAGGTGATTTTGAGGTGGTAGTTCCTGTCACATGTTGCAATCCTTAAGATATGGGTGATGCTTGGTTTTCTATGGGTGGCTGAATCCCAGAAAACCTGTGGGGCATGCCATCCTTATAGGATTAATACCTGTTGGGTAGGATGATACAATTCAAAAGGACCATTTGGATCATCAAGCCTGTGTCTCTTTCACAACTGTGTAAAATCACTTTCACAAGTTAATAGAGTTTCTCTGTAAAACCAGTTGGGATTCTATTTCCACTTTCCTTATTGTCAGTTTCAGAATCCTGTTTCTTTGATGATTAAAAATCTAAATTGTGGTGAAGACTTTATAATTCCAATTTCCATTAAGTGTTGCATTATCCAGTAGCTGATGAAGTTATTTTAGCTTTCTGGTGTTTATGCTGCATCTCTATTTGACCTGCATTTCACTAGGTTAAACAAATGAAGCTATTGTGTTCTTATGTATGTTAGCCTATCCATTCTTTGGCTCATGCCAGTCATCTGCACTGTCTTCACATCCTGAATTCATCCCTCCTGAAAAAAGGGTGATCAGAATTGTACACAAAGTATTTCAGATTAAGATGCAGCAATGCTTTGTACATTGCCATGAATATTATTCCATTTCTAATGGAAACGTTTTGTCTGAAATATCCCAGGACCGCATTACTTAATTCATAATTACATTTGGTTCTAGTGGGCATCCTGTGGTCCTGGTATGCTCAGTCTTCTCTTCTGTGTTTACAGTTGATAACCCCCATAACACTGCAGACATTATTGTTTCTAATCCCTCAATGCAGGAATTAATATTACATTGCATTTAATTTTAGCCTACAGTAACACTTTGTTCAATGGTGAAATTGTAAACTATTTAATGAAATGTCAGTGTTTGATGTCAATGCAGAGATTGAATTATTTCATTATTACTGTTATTTTTATTTCACATAAACCAAAGAAAAGTTGCATATACTCAAAGTGTGTGTTACCTAATTTATGAGAGCATTGGAGTTTGGGCGGGTTAAAAACTGTATTAGTAATAATATTGAGTACGAAAGGGTGTTTTTCAGTTTAGACTTCTAAATCCTTGTCCCAACTGCACAATTTTATGAAATTTAATTGGATTTCATAGTTTGTCTCGTTGCAGCAAGGAGAATGCATTAACTGCATTTTTCGTTCTGAGTGCATTAAATAAATTTTCCCCAGATAAAACCACACATTTTTTGTTCAAGGATAGCTGTGCAATAAGACAGTTTAACCCAAGTTAGCTTACTTAATAGACCTTTGCAATTCAAGCATGACACGGTTGCAGAAAACTCTCTGAGATGAAGTTCTTCAGCCTATAGATCTGGAAAGGCCAAGCATTACTTTTGGTAGAGGATATTGTCCTGGGTTGTACAAAAAGTGGCTTTACGTTGGTGGTGGTGTTGGAATCACCCATTTCACTTGTTCATTTCTACAACAAATCCCATTATCTTAGAATAAATACTGGGGGGTAAAGTTCAGGGATAACATTTTAAGACTGCATTTTCCTGCCTTTGAAATGCTTGATTTCTCAACTCTGTGGTTGCATTAATGGCATCCTTTTTCTTGACATCTCTGTATCTATGTGTACGTGTTCTTTGTATACATTATATTCATGAAGATGCTGAAATATTATATGCAGTGCAAGTAAGGCTTATCCACTGTCCTTTTATTACTAGCAATTCTTGATGAATGGAAAACAGTGCTTACATTTTTTTTCTTTTATTTTTTCTGCTCTATTTCAAGCCTACAGAGATGGGGCCTTTGGGAACTACGACATTGTTTTTCCTACTTTGAGGAAAATGTAACTGTCAACCAGCAGTGCCTTATCTGCCACATTCTCTCTGCTTGAAGCAATGTTTTACAGAAGTACTTAGTTGTAAGTGTAGAGGATCTTTGGCTACCAAATGCCCTCTGGCTTTAATAGTTATTCCTAGGAATCTGACCACTCATACTTCTTTAAAAATAAAGGGTGGCAGGTCATTTTTGTGCTAACGCTGTTTGAAAGGCATGATAAAAAGCTTTATCCAAAGAAATATTAACCAGACCAAAACAATGCCACAGTCTCCAGAAACATTTCATGCTCCAAGTGAGTTTGATGTTCACAGAGGAAGGACAGGCCTGTGGGTAAATAAGGAACTTTCTTTTTTTTCCCAGCTTTTAGCGCAGTGGC
This sequence comes from Eurypyga helias, assembly GCF_000690775.1. Lineage (NCBI taxonomy): Eukaryota > Metazoa > Chordata > Aves > Eurypygiformes > Eurypygidae > Eurypyga > Eurypyga helias. The sequence goes on from NW_010261471.1 coordinate 4,873, forward strand.
TGGCCGAAACCATGATCCTGACATGCCTGGTGTCAGCCTATCTCTTTCCTCTGGTTCCAGTGTGCCTTGGGTTTTATTTTTATCTTCTTGGGGTCTTTGGGATCTGTTGTATGCAAATACCACTTCTGTCTCTTAGGTATTAGAAGATTTGATTCATTAATCTGTTTAAAGAACATTAAAAGCCTGGTATAAGGGTTGCTATAAAAACTGTTAAATATTAATATTGGTTTGGATTTTCAAAGGCAGGGAAAGGAGGTAGGTCCCCAAGGGGAGCCTAGGTCCACTAGAACCTATAGGAAATTTAAATGTTAAAAGTTGATTTTTCTTCTGGCAATCCTTGCCAATGTCTACAGAGTGGACAATGTCACAATTAATATGTGACATATATCATGCTAACAGTTAAAGCCATAAATGTCACCTGATTCACTCACAGGAGAATAAGGAAATTGTGAGTAAAATATAGCTATGTCATTTGATAAAAATTGAGATCGTATCAATTTCTAAAGAACTGATGAGTACGTATCGCTAAAGATCTCCTTCCAGAAAATCACCTTCTCTTCTCAAAGACAACATGTAAGTGAATAGAAATGACATCTTTTACCTTTGAGTCTCTTTCTTTGGTTGGTGAATATCTGATATGCCATGTCGATGAGATAATGAGGAGTCTTTTAAAAGAGGAATTGGGTTCAGAGGCAGAGAAGAGAAGGAGCTGACCTGCCAGCTGCCCCCCGTGGCACTAGAAGTGTCAATTTTTAAGTTAAAATTAAGAAGTAAGTTCCTTAAATTTGAAATTTATACTGTAGTTTAAAAAGAAATAATGAAGAATGTGATTTTTCTTTTCTACAGTAGTGACACATCCAGTTTCTTCAACTTTGAGCTAACCTGTACAGTTTTTGCAGAAAAGATTTGGTGGCCGTATCTGAAAAACATCTCTGCACACCCTCCGATAAGCTATAAGCAACCCCCAATCCTGGAAGCTAAGTTGTAGAGATGAATTCTGGTGTTCCTGGGGAGCCTCAAGGTCAGAGCCTAAGGAAAAGAGTAATGACAGAAGTGCCTCCAGGATGAGGACTGCATTTTGCCGAGAGTAGCAAAAGAAACGATAATGTTTAAACCAAAAATGAAATTTGAATAGCAGACATTTTTGTTGAGCAATTGTACAGAGTTCAAAACAAGGTAATCTCTGCATTTACACTCCCTTTTTTATTATTTTCTTTGAAGTTTATTTTCTGTTTAAACGAACTTGCTTACTTCCCAGAACTTTATTCCTCTTTCTATAAGTAGATTCATGAAGCAGAAATTATGTCTTCATGTTACACAAACTCCACACCCTTTGTGTTTTATTGCACTGCCGGTAGTTTGGTCTCGTTCCATTGTTTGCTTGCAAGGAGATATGGGGCTCTGATTGTGATAGTAATTTATTACCTGTTTTATTGATGCCATTTGCCTTATAATTTTAAAGGTAACCTGCAATGTTTTTCTAAGAAAAGTCCTGTGTCCCCAGTCCTCTGGGATGCTCATCCTCAAACTCTTGTATACCCAAGTGAGCACCAAGTATATTTAACATAATGTTGGGTCTGAACCAAGTGCTGAATGTCTCACAAAAATGAACAAAAAAAAAAAAAAAGGGCAAGCTTCACCTTAACTTCTTCCAGGCCTGTCAAAGAATTTGGTTAATGTTTTAACTCAGAAGACACTTCCCAGCATTTGTCGTTTGGTTCACTATGCGAGCAGTCATGCAGACATGCTCTAAACACCAGGTCTGGGGCATGGAGGAAAAAATGCACTGTGGGTGGCAGCATAATGCCCTGGAGACCTGCTTTTATTTCCTGGGCTTTGCCATCAGTTTTGGGAAAAAATGTCTCAAAATATCTGGTGTATTTTGACCTCAGATCTGGGCCTGCTGTCATGCCCAAGTCTGTCCATACTCACAGATGCAAGAGCCCAGCTCAGGTTTGTCATTGTAGCTCCTCGGCCCACTGCAGTGATGGCATGTAGGTGGGTCCGACCAGCCAAAAGGTCCTAAAGACATCCCAGAATGGTTAATGAGGAATATGATTAGGCAGCAGTCAAGGTGCTGTCAAGGGAATATGGTCATGCTGTACAAGCTTACAGGCACCCACCCTATGGCTGGGGGTGTGTGGGGTGAGAAGCAGGGAATATACCCCTGCTGGAGGCTGATCTCTGGCTGAACCCTCCCATGCCTACCCTCCTCTGCTTTCTGCTTTCATTTCTTTCTGCTCTGACATTTTTTGCCCCATAATACAAAGCTGTAGTCTCTCCCACCTTAAAAAAATCTCCACCTTTGAACTCAATTGCTTCTGTAGCTACTCGTGCTTTCTTCTCCTTTTCGTGAACTTTTAACACTGCTAGGATTTCCTCTCTATTTTGTGAGAAACCCCTATCAGCCCAATTTGCTGTTCTCTGCAGCCCCATGCAAGTCTTAGCTGAATTTCAGATCCAGCCTGCAATTTCCAGCCTCTTTACCCTATCAGGCATCTCTGGCACGTAGTCTGGGCTCGCTTTCCTCATGTGACCCTGATCTTACCCCTGAGTGTTTGTGCAGCACAACCGTCGATGCTCTGTCTGGGTCTCACTGGAATCTGTCCTTGGCCTGTGTGCATCGAAGTTTGCCCAGACCTCTGTGCAAAACCGCAGCAACAATTGCATCTGTGGCTGATGTGCATTTTTCACACGTGCACACAGCAGGTAAGTAAAGAAGCGGATAGTAGAAAAGGACAAACCCACAAAATCACGTTGGGTTGGGCACGATAATTTTGCAGGATTTCAGCAATGTCACTGCCTTTACAAAGGCAGTGGCAAGGTGCTTTTTGCACGTGTCTTTGAGTGTACCCCTCTTGTTTGAATAATGACCTTTATGGTTCTGTGCGGCACCGAGGGGAGTTGCTTTCAATGGTAAATACTCTAGAGATGAGAGAGAGAGCAGTAACACAGAGTAACTTCTGTTGAGTTCAACAGCCCATGTGGATCTTGCTGATCAAGGAGGCACGGTGTGTGGGGGGGTTTATACCTTTGGGCTCGTTGAGAATGAAACAGGGTTGCTTCAGGTTTATTCCTTACCAGCTTCTACATTCATCTCAGACTGTGTTTGCATGGCAGGTGGTCACTTTGCATTGCCACTTGGTTTTCCTTCTGTCTCTCAGTAGTACAGAGCAAGCGAGGATTTGTGGTGTCCTTCATTATCAAGAATAGCAAAGCTGAAACAGTAATTTTCCACATTTGGCTCCATTCACATAAAAGACCTTATCAGGGCTGGAGTAAGAATTTTGCCATTTCAGTTTAGAAGAAGTGATACATTTAAACCAAGAGTTTAGGGTTTTTAATAGCTGAAGAGATGTCATTGATACTTATTTAAGTTACTTTTGCTTGGGCCTGTTACCCCAGACTCATGTCATGTCTGCACCGTCATGTCAGTGTGTCAGCTCCCTGAAATACTAGATACCTGCTCACAGGTGGAAGCAGTTGGGTACCATCACTTCCAAGCCAAGTGCTAGTCGGCTCCAGTCCCAAGAGCTGCACCACTGGTTAGGATGGGAGTGTTCCCATTCTAGCAAGTCTAGCTGAAAAGCAAGATTTATTGGAATAGATACATTGCATGCTGACCTGTCTCCGTGGCTTCCACACCAGAACTGGCTTTTTATGTCCTGCCTGACAGAGCTATGCAACAGTGTCTCCTTCTTTCCCTGTTCTCAGTATTTCTTTCCTCTCTTGGCAGTCCCCTTGTCCTCTCACTATTTTGCTTCTGATTTCCATCCTTATGTTTTCCTCTTACTCTAGCTATCCTGTTTACTCCAGACTTCTCAAGCATCTCAATCTGAACTTCACTGTAGAACTTCAGAATCAGTTTAGCTGAGGTTGAGCTACGCAGGAATTTGGACAAATTTGGATTCTAATGGTATAAATTGGATAACATTTTCAGTGGAGACTGAATCAAAATTTTGGCTCTGTGTCTGACTTTATGTTAAATCAAATCTGAACATCATTTTGAAAAGCCTACAAAGATTGAAATATTAGATACAGGTCCAAAGTCCTAATACTGGATGTAGGTGCAGTTGTATCTGAGGTGCTGATTTCCCATAGGCTATGGCCTATCTCACAGGTTTATTCCGTGAGGAATGTTTCACAGCTTGAATTTACATCCCTTTCCCAGTACATATGAATAGTCCTTTACCTCTGTCCTTCTGCAAAGGTATCAGATCAGGTTTCAGCTCTTTAAACATTGATACTGGGTGTGCCACCTTGTTCTGTAAGTCATTGTGTTTGTCACGCTCACTGCACGAGTCATTGAATCACGTAGTGGGTGTTGAGCTCCCCAGTACTGGAGCTACAGGTCTTATTTTTCATATGCCACACTCCCAAACATCCAACAGTAAAAACAGGCTTGCCTGTACCTTTCAGGTGGGTTTGGGTCTGATTTGATTCCCACTAAAGCCAAGGGGAAAAGCTCCTCTGATTGGTGTAAGATTGGAACTATCAATACGGAGGTCTCCTCAAAATTATGATCTTTCACTAATTGTGTATCTGATTATAATAAGGAGAAAAATGATCAATTGTTTTTTCTATAAATGACTAAGTCAGACTTTTGGTAAAATATGGCGCCTAGAGTGGAAACAATGGCAGATGAGCGAGTGAGGCTTTTTCATGTCACAGATCTCTTTGGATGCAGTGTTTAACAGGCAAATTCCTACCATGGAGCACACCCTTGGGTCAGCAGTGGGGAGAAATGCCAGGTTGGGGGTCACGTCTCTGGTATGGGACTGACAGCCGTGAACTCCGAAGGGAAAAATATCAGACCTTGGAGAGATGGGAGAGAGGAGATAAATGAGGACATGAAGATATAAGGATGCCCTGACATCCTGGTGAGCTTGGCTCAGCCTTTCAGCCTGAGCCCCATAGATTTGACTAAAACTCAAATCCTACATTTGGGGATTTATGCAAAAAATCTCTGGGGAGTGGCAGACACTCGTGAAGAACATTGTACCCTCGCTGTACTCACAGCAGCCTCTGCTGAAACTTAAATCCTGGAGCTCTTTAAACAATTTTATTGTTTTCAAGATTGAAACTACACTGAGGATTAATTAACCTTTCTGCTTTCCAGAAAGCTGCCTGGAATTTTGCCACATTGTTCTCATTCGACATTTATCTACAGAAATGCGAAAATTATGAGGCTGCATTTTACTTAAAAGTGACAATTTGTCATGGCATAGTTCGATTTAACCAAGAAAACTCCTTGGAATTACTGGAGGCATATTTTGTAAGGATTTCCTGACTGGCTCGACTTCATTTGAGTGCTAGGGAAACAGGTTGTTCCTCAGCTGAGACTGAGTGTGCTAGATTTCACCCTCGACTGAGTTGGGAAAGCCCTCCAGACAGTATTTATAAGGAATTAGCCACCCAGCATGGTTTACTCAAAGGCTGTGTGAAATCAGGGCTACCACCATAAAAATAGGTGTAGGTGAAGTGATGGGGGGTCCTGTTTGCATAATTGGAATTATGATTAGCAAAACGAGAGATCACTTTCCATTCCTTTTGCCGACAAAGCCCCTGGCAGTAATCGGCACGGTCACCAGTAAATCAGTCAGGTCAGGCACAGTACACAGGGCACTTTGGGTGGTTGGGCACTGGCAGAGATCACTAATTTTTGGGAGAGGTACTGATTAGTGAAGGTTGGAATTAGGGGGAGAGTGAAAGCGGAGTTAAAAGCACGGAGACACAGTAGGAAAAAATGATGAAGTAGTAACTTTAATATGCCATATACTTAAAAAATATGTGATAATATTTGTCAAAAAAGGATTTCACAATTTTCCTACAGAAAGTATTTATCCTTTTCTGGATGTAGGTGCCTTGTGCAGGTTTTTCTCCTGCACAAGCTCCCCAGAATTGGGCCTTTCTCTTACAAGTGCCTTAGGTGCTCTAAGACCAAAGCTGGCTCTGGCCCCCTGGTACTATAAGCACAACTTTTTGGAGAGGTCCCCTGTTTAATTGGCCTCTGAAGCACACGTAGCCTCTCTAAATGTCCTCCCCCAAGTTGTTCATCAGCCGAACAAGTACAACGTCGAGCTAAAACAAACAGTAAGTGTTTGTGTGCGTACCCGTTGCGTAGTTCACGTAGTAGAGTTGCCTTAATCTGTTATTTGACTATGCTAAGCTGGAGAAAGACTAGAAAAGGAGCCCCTGGGAGTCTTGTGCATGGAAATTACAGGCAGAATACATGCTTGCAAGTGGCATATCCAATGGGTTAGCACAGCACTGAAATTAGGTGGGTTGAAAGGCTGTGTAGGTGGCTGTCTGCTGTGTGTCCTTTGCAGGAGCTGGAGGGATCCAGCTGTAGAAATAATCTGGCTATTCAGAGCCCGGGGATTTTCTCCCTTTTTGTATGTGTTAAAAAAAGAAGCAGTTATATGAGGTTGTATTGCTTGAAAATTATGAAAACACTATAGCCAGGCATGCCACTAGCAGTCCCTCCTTGCCCTACCAGTGTGCAGCTCCAGTTTTGCCATCTGATTCTAGAAAATTTGGCCTTCTTATATGAGTTTGTTATTCTACATCAAGTTATGATAAGCAAAAGTTTGTTTTCCTGCTGGCTTGTTCACCTAATAAAAGCTACTTATATTCTTGGCCAGATTTTTATATAATTAATCAGAATATTAAAAAAACAATTTCTATAACTGTGTGAAAGTATGAAACTTTGACTGGAATGCAGTATTGGATAAGTTATTGGCTATCTTGATGCCAGAGGCAGAGGATGTGAACAGAATCACAATACCTGATGAAGAAATAGGCCTGCTATTGAGAAAGTTTCAGGTACATAGAAATGGCAAATTTGTACATCCAGATTCACATGGATGAGTGTTCAGGCATTCAGAGAAGGATACAGGGATTAGTTAAGACATTTAACCCTGATGGTTTTGCTCCTACTAATTGTGATGTACAGTTAATTCTTCTTACATGTTAAGGAAAAAAAAAAATAGGGAGAGCATAAAAGAAGCCTTGGAGGAAGGTTGAAGGAAGACAAAAACGCGCCTGTGAACTGCAGTTCCTGAAATCTATTGAGCTTAGAGAAGCTTAGAGAAGATCCCAGTGAAGCAAATGAAGATTATCACAGAAAACAAGGAGCAGGTCTGAAAAAGCAGCTGGTAATGCATAGATCTGAAACTGAATCATCAGGAGAATGGGTTTAGTTTGATTCTGTCGAGATGAAAAACCCCTGAGGCAATTAACTTTGTGAGTTCAGAGGTGTGAATGAGTCAGGTTTTATAGGGAGATTTAGTGTCTTTTGCTTGAACAGCCCACGGTATTGCCAAGTGGGGATGGAACTGTGAAGGCAGGAAGGGAAAGTAGGAATGAGAGCAGGCGAAAAGGGGATGTAACGTCCATGGCAAGAGGAGGGTAACTGGGGCTGGGAAACAACAGCGAGCAGCAAGCACGATCTTTTCTGAGAACCACAGGGAGCTGAAGGCTGAGGATGCAGTGAGCCGGCAGTGAGCCAACAGCTGAGGAAATGGTGGAAGAAGGAAGGGTTGAATTCGTGGAAAATTAGTTTTCTTTCTCTGGGAAAGAGGTTGTTTTGTTTCTGACAGTCTCATTTGAACAGAAAGAGGAATTTGCCATCTGTGGAGACGCCACTTCCAGAAAATCTTAACCTTTTCCTGACCGAGTGTGGAGCGGCAGCTGCCTCGCACACTTAACTCTGGCAGCCCAGCGCGGTCTCATTTTTCACTGCCTTCGGTTTGAAACGTCGGGGTTCTTTCAAACTTTGTAATACAGAGGCCTCCAGTTCTTCTAACGTGACCGTTAGTGGCATTATACTGGTTGAAATACAAACCTCCTTTCTTGGCCAAAACTCACCTCCATAAATGTTAGAGGCTTACACCCAAGAAGTGATGTACAGTGTCACAGCTTTTAATGCAGTGAAGACTGATTGCTGGGGTTGCTGGGAAGCTAATCTCACTACTTCTCCTTTGCATTTTAATATAAAAAAATTATATTCTTTCTGTTTGTCAATGTTTGTGGTACTCAAATAGCTGTAGTGATGAGGGTCATGAAGTACCTGGACAGAGAGAAAAATAGGTGGGTATTATTTGTGCCGTAGTGTCAGGCGTACGGTGCAGCAAAGTAATAGTTAAATTTGAATTACAGTAAATCATGTTAGGACTGCACAGGAAAATAAAAGCCAGTGAGAAAGGCTAATTCTAAAAATAAAGCAGAAGTTGTTTGTTAGGGTGGTCCAGAAAGAAACAGAGCAGTAAAATTTGTAGATGTCTTTATAAAACACTAGCGGAATGTGTAACAAACATGAAGAATTCATGATTCAATGCTTTATTGTAAGGAAAGGAAAATCCTGACTAGGAAAAATGAAGCTGTATCAATGAAGTAAGCCCATACTGCTGAAAGATACTGGCTCTTGGAAGAATAGCTGAACTGATATAAAGTTTTGAGGAAATTTCCCTTTGGAAAGTGTTGTTCCGTCAGGTGCAAAACGTACTTCACAAAGTAGAATGCTGAAAACAATTGGCTTTTTGAATTGGAAAATTTCAAAGAAATTCAGAATTGAAATGGAAGGTCCCATTTGGATATTCTCTTGTTTTATCTTGATTCTCCTGTATCGCTTTTCCTGAATTATCACTGTTGGTATTCTTGTTCCATTTTTTTTTTTTTTCATGTGTGTGCATGCATGTATGTGCATGTGTGTGTTATATGACAAACTTTTACAAATATTCACATTTTTTATTAATTGAAAAAATTTTGATTTTTTCCTGCAAAATACATTGTCTGTTTTTCATCTGAAATCTGGTTAAAAACAGACCCTGATGTGCTGGAAATTCCCCTGGTCTAAATGAAATCCATTTCCTGAGGAGCTGTGTTGCCAGCTGATAATTTGTTTGGGGAGCACCTCGCCAACCTCTACATTTCTAATTTCTTTTTCTGTGCATAATAGTTATTTTCTTGTCACTGCCTTTTCTTTAATTCTTTACTGCTACTTTCCCTTGATAGTTACAGTGATGGGAAAAATCCTCATAACCTGTTAACTACCACTCCCTTCACTGAAATATGGTAAGTGGCCCTTGAAGGCACAGCATCACAGAATAACTGGGATTGAATCTCTGGAGATCATCCTGGTCCAACCCACCTACTCAAAGCAGGTCAGCTGGAGCAGGTTGCTCAGGCCATGTCCTGTCAGGTGTTACATATCTCCAAGGATGGAGACTCCACAGTCCCTCTGGGAAATGTGTGCCAGTTCTTGGTCCCCTTCACGTGGAAATATTTTCCTTATATCTAATTGGAATTTCCCACGTTCCAGCATGTGTTTCTCGTCCTGTCCCCATGCAGCTTCAAGGGGAGCCTGTCTCTGTCCTCTCTGCACCCTCCCATGGCACAGCTGCCATGAGCACCTACCAAATGGTTGAAGTGCATCTGTTTTTACTGGGCATCCCACCCGGCTAGCAGCACCCAGACTGTACGTTACTGCCTTCAGCCCGCACAGCAGCTGTGGTTCAGGGATGTGCTGACAGGTGTGGAGTGGCAGCTTATGAAATACAATAATGTGATCACAGACACTTGTGAGATCATATCATCAGCTCTGCTGGGGTCTCTTACAAGATAATCAATGATAAACCTTTATCAGTGGTTCAAATCCAGTCATTTTTACCCAGTGCGGGTGAAGGAATTCAGGTGGTGCTATGTGTTTTGCAAATGCAGTACGTCTGTCCCTATCCAGATAGTACAGAGGTTTACTGTTTGGAGTCATTGGGCTTTTGCAAGAACCTACAAACTTAAGCAAAAAATGTTTTAAACCAGACAGTAGTTATTGCTGGGATTCTTCATGTTTTTAATCTAGGGGGCTTGGTTTGGTAATTCAAGAACAGTGCACTTGACCTGAAAGAAAACATGCACACGGTAGAGTCTCACTGGTGATTCCTGCCCTGGTGAAAAGGAGCAGTATCACAGCTGGCTAGTCTTCTGATTTGTCAGTTTATGTAATACTGAGATTAGAAAAAGAGCACAACAATTTTGTGCTGGGTGGAAAAAGGCTTTGCTAGGCTGTCGGAGGCTCCTGTGGAGCCCTGAAGAGGAGCAAGGGTGAGATGACAGCACAAATAGGTGGGGGCTGAACAACACCCGCCATGGCTGGCAGGAAGCGATGTCCCCAGAGCGCTGATTCAGCAGCCAGGAGCTAATTGTGCAAGAGGAATGGCACTTTTAAGGTGTTTACATTCTCTTATCAGACCAGTCAGTGTAAATAAGGCCTTTGTCAGCAGTATGGCTGTGACGGAAAAGCTTTGTGAATGCTGTGTAAGGACTGCCTGGACCTCCTGTAGCAAAGTAAATCATGCTGTTCCAGTCCTTCGAAGACCTTTGGAAAGGGACAGGAGAGTTATGATTCTGCCGTGGTCAGAGAGTTGCTTCATTCTATTTCAAATAATTTAAACCAGCACGTCTCCATTAGATTCAGAGAACCAATGCTGATTTAGGTGTAGTTCAAAGTACTTGAATGCTCTGTGACAAGAAGTGCTCTAGCTGTGCAATATATCCTTATATATAGGCTATATATGTTATAAACAGTTTCATGAGGTGAAAAGCTTTCCTTACTGTGTGACCATTAAAATCATTTATATATATTACTTAATAGAGTTATATGTATTTGTTTAATAGAGTTCTTTAAGATTCTGTTTCTGGCCAACAGCAGCAACACGTCATGCCTTTAGCTTCTAGGAGCAGAGAAATACTAATAGGAAAAAAGAAGTGGGGAGATTTGTGATTTGTACTGTTTTGTAACACAAGTTTTCATTCTCACGTAGCAATCTGGAGAAGAAAAGGAAAAGACTACATTTGTTTTCAACCTGAGATGAGTTATGTAGGCACCTAAGTCTCTGCTTACAGCCTCAAAAATACTTAGAATTATATGCCCCAGTAAGGCAATTAGATTTCCCAAATCAGTAATTAGACTTGAGAAACTTAAGCTTGAATATCAAGTCTCAGAATCAGTGGGAGGTCCCCGAGGTTACAAACAGCTTCAGATTTACTTTTATTTGGTGACCATTTTGCATTTTAGCAAAATGCAATTGAATTAGCAGCTCAAGATACTAAGTTGCTTATAGCAGTAAAGCTACTCCACTGTATAAATCCATGGTACACACCCATTCTGAATACTGTGTGTTGTCCTCAAAAAGGGTAGGTATAGAGAAGGTCAACAAACATCATTTAAGATATGGAACAGCTTTCTATCAGGAATACTTAAATAGACCAAGATCCCTGAGCCCAAGGAGAGATAACTGAGGGAGGATAAACTAGCAATAGATAAACAGAGTGGAAGGGAGAAGCTCTGTGGGGTGAGCTGCTTACCATTTCTTGAGGTACAAGAGTTAGGGGGCATCAAATGAACTCATCAGGTTAGAAGTTCAAACAAATAAAAGGAGATGATACTTCACGGAACATGTTAAAACAGCATTCATTGGCATCGGGTATTGTGGATACTAGAGACTTCTTTGGTTTCAAAACGTAATTAAGTAGGAAGTTAAGCATCAAGTACATTGAGAACTCTGATGCAGTAAGCCAAAGCAATACTTAGACAATTGAATTTATTTGGTAGAGCACATTTTAACATAATTTTTGATAGCATGTTCATTGTTTTCTCTTTTTTATCATTAACTATGTCACCTGGTGTTTTTAAATGGAGTTGCTCAGAGCAGGGACTATCCTGCATGTTTGTTCATGCAGGAAATTTACTGAATTTACATTCTGTAAAGTGTCGACTATTTTTGTGGTGCTTCCTAAGTGATAACACTGATTACTCTCCCTACTTGTGCCTGACTGGTGTGTACCTGGCTGGTTTTCAGGAGGAAAATACCTTCAGTAAAAACACGATAAACAGAGTCACCAGTAGATCTGCAGGAACAGTCGTATCACTGCCACGCTCGTCATCGTTGCATGTCCTGCCAACATCTCGGTGTGCAGAGAGCTGACTTAAAGCGAGAGATGTTACTGTGGCTTGTGCAAACAGATGAACCATTATGCTGAATGTAAATAGCTATCTGCAATTTTTTCTCTAAAGAAAGCAAGAGGGTGGAGCTACAAACCTTGTCACACTAATGTAAATTTCAACAGAAAGGTATGAGTTTTACACAAATGAAACTTCCACCCATGCCACAGAAACCTTCTCAGGGCTAGCTGCAGATTATTGCTGCTGAGATGCCTGTGGCAGTTTGGGTGGAAGACAGACAGAGAGCATCTCTTGGGTGACACTGGCACAAGTAGCCTGAGAAGCTGCACAAGCCCTCAGCAATGGCAGCTGCCAGCCTGCCGCAGCCATCTTCAAGCCCTGCCACCTAAAACACTGTCAACGAGTGGCACATGAGCTACGTACATCTCCTCAGAAAGGCTTCTTGAAACAATCACAGAGACATAAACCACATATGAACCATTCTTGCACACTGCCAGGCAGGCAAGCCTGGTGAAACAAGCTTAGGCAAAAGAAAATGGTCTGAATAGAGTCTAACCTAATTTTTGATAGTTGTATATAGTTCTTGTGGCTCTTCTGTTGAAGGTGATTCAAGGAATTTTTTTTTTTTCACCCTGAAATTAGGTGATTCTTTTAACCAACAGGGTAGGGAAATACTGTTTTAGTGTTAAGGACCTGTAAACGCCGTGAGCAAGCTGTGGCACAGGGGTCTGGCTGCCTGTTCTGCAGCAGACAAGGCCTCCACTGCTGTGTTTGAAAGGTTTCTGCCGCAGCAGCCAAAATAATAAGAGTTCAGGAATTAAAGCTTGCTTATGCTAGTGTTACTTGAACATACTGATGCCGTACCTGGTTCCTGGAGGAGCCTGTTCATGCTTAAAAAGCCAACAGAAATCCTCCCTCTGTGCAGACAAATCCTCTCAACACCCTCCTGTTTTAAAGTGGCAGCTAATAACTTGTGATTGTCTATAAACAGAAGCGTCATCGAGAGAGGGTATATCACTTCCTTGAAGGTAAATAATTTACTGACATCTTGGCTTTAGGCAGATAACCTTATAAACTGCTGCTGTTATTTTTCAGTATGGTCTATGTAGATCAACTGCGGTTCGCAATCTGGGATGGCATTACTGTTTGCATTACCCACATAAATCTTCCAGCATTTGTGTATTTCATAAGGGAACAAACATTTCTATGACATGAACACAACTATTGTAATAAACTCATGACAGACTGTAATTACTGGAAGCAATCTCCCCAAAGCCTACAGCCAGGGTGTTGCACTTCGGAGTATTTCCAGCAGCCTAGAGAGGGTGAGCAGATCGGGCTGCGCAGTAACGCGTATTTTCTGTCCGTCCTGCCGTGCTGTGGGGACTGGAGACCAACAGCCCGATACCCCCGGCTAAGTACGGTGCCTTTTGCCCACTGCCTTTTGCCCACTCCCTCTGCAGAAGGTCAGGGAGGAGTTCTCTCGCCCTGGGGCCTGCGGGCCTGTTGCAGAGGGAGGGGAGGGATGTGCAACGCCCTTGGGTGGCTGCGGCGCACACACCCCGCTGCGCCAGCTCTGCCTGGCGTGGGCACAAACAAGCTCCTACCCACCAACACGGACACGAAGCAGTAACTGGTGAAGTTAAACATTCTTTAAAATCATCGCTCCCCAGAGCGCTGCTGCAGTTGGCAAAGTGACTGTGAACCACCAGCGTTAAGGCTCAACGCACAGAGACGTCTTGCAGAGATCTGCAAAGATCTGCCTGTGCTACGGCTTAAGAACTGGAGGGAGTTGAGCAGGGGAACTGCTTTGAGCTCAGGTAGAATCCTAGAGGGTCTACTGACGCTTGCGAATAGCGAACAGAAAGGATAGTTAATGCCCAGCCATGTAGTTTTATGGTAGCTAGATTTCAATTTGATAGCAATTTCTCCCCCCCCGCTTCCAAATCAGAAATTGGACTAACAATACTCCTTCTGCTGCCCTTCAGACTTCTGAAAAGCATTTGTCCCCATGACATTGATTGAAAAAGTGCCTGACAGGAAAGCAGTACAATCCCACCGCATTAAGTGAATTAAAAATTGCTTAATTGATAGCTCTCAAAGAATAAGATTTTACAGGCTTTGTTACGCAAAGAAGCAATTTGCAATAATGGTTTCTTTTGCCTTCAATTTCCATGAGTCTCTGACCGTTTCCCAGTCCTGTAGTTTTCTGTCCAGAAACTTCTCGGACTGTAAATCCCTGACTATGAACACTGGATCCGTGTATGACTGGATCTCCCAGAAGTTCATGTTTGATTCAGGTGAGGTGTGGTGCATAATCTCATTTCTGTGTAATCATCCAAAGCACGTTTCTGTGTGCTGGCCTGGCTGGTGAAAATCTAGAGGTGGGGGTCAGGCAGGCTTGACAGTGGGTCAGACGTAAAGCCTGCGGGTACCAGTCAAAGTGAACCCAGCGGGGATTTTTTTGTACAATCTGAGTGTCAGAGTGAATTTATACTAGATCAGTGCTTTGCACATGGGGTTCAGGTATTTTTGATCCCAATCAATACGCTTCAAATCCAGATTTACATGGCTTTTACCATACCAGCAGTAGCAGCCGTAAGTGCAGAGACTCTATTTCCCAGCTCCCTGATTTCAGGATGAGGGCGGACGCATTGCCTGGTCCTGCCATGGCAGTGTTGTACAAGAGCAAGTCACCTGCCAGCCCAGCCCTGTGTGGAAAATACGCCAACTGCAATGCAATTGCCGGATGCTCTGAGTGAAGTATCACAGAGAATGTAGGAAGAAGAAATTTTCCTCTTTGCTGGTTTTTATTGTTTTAATTCCATTTTTATTAAGTAGGAATACATCTTCGAAATATCATTTTGTCAGCTCTTTCCCCTGTACCACTCCCAGCCCAACAAAGAAGGAAAACAAAACAACTTCCCCCCCCAGGCTGTTGATTCTACAACAGAGGAAAAGTGGCCCTATGTCTTCTATCTGTTTCATGTAAATTATGTTCCGTTGCCGTTCAGCCAAGTGACACACAGAAGACATGCTACTGACACAGGAATGGGAATGGGCCAAGCAGGAAAGAGGCAGGAGAGGAAGGGAGAGGAGTGATGGCAGAGGAGCGATGGGTGAAAGCTAGCTTGTCCCTAGTGAAAGCTGGGGGCTGGCTTTTGTGCAGTGGTTTGAGCAGAAGCTGTTTTCATCCCCCGGAACTTCATTTCCAATTCAGCCTCTCGGTGGTGAAGTGGTACCCATGACTCCAAACTGGTTCTGGAGGGTGGCTGGAGGGGCTGAGAGAGGACCAGGAACGCCAAGGCATGCCTGGTCAGAAGCCGGCGCAGGCGCTGAACGGAGGGGCTGGGAGCACGCAGCCGCCCGCGCTCCTCCACACCCGCCATAGGTGAGCGAGGCATGGCTGTGGCAGGGAGCTGGACTGATTCACATCCACCCTCTTTTCCTAATAGCTACATGTCCCTCCTCATTATCCTAATGTGCCACTTATTCCACTGCTATGTGCAATACCAGCTCCTCCTCGCCTCTCATGCTCCACGGTGCTTTTTAAGGTCTGTTGCCAAATGGTGATTAAAAAAATCAATCCCACCAGGATAGGAAACTTTATCAAAGCAGTGAGGGGTGCAGGTTTTGAACTAAGAGAATAAAACGTTTCTAATATATTCCTAGGGAGCTAGAGGAACTATCTAAGCCAAGGTGGCAGTGATATTGCACAATCCTTTAGCAATAATTTATAGGAAATATGCATGAGTTATAATGAAGATCATTAAATATGTAACAAAATGAAGACTATTACAAGTTTTTTTCATTCTGAGAGGCATTTGTCAGGAGGGTTCAGCCTTTACAAACATGTTTTCTTTCTTTTGAGGGTGTCGTAGTTATGCTGACTAAGGATTACTGAGCAGTTTTACTGTTGGTATACATGTATGAAAGACATTTTGAATACTGACATATATTTATGCTGCAAGATGTTCATTATGCAGTTTCATTATGAAATTATACAATTCATTATGGAGTTATACAGTGACATTTGTTCAACATACATACACGCACACACATATATATGAAACAGACTTTTTTTATATTGCCAAAATGAACATTTTGGACAAAAAAGAGTCTGACCTAAGTCAGACCTAGCCACAATCGGTGATATTAAAGAATGCTGTGTCTGTTTAAAGCCGGCTTTTTGAGGTCAGAAGAGACATAGAAAACATAACTGAGATTCTCTTGCAGCTGAAATATAATTAAATCCACAACTGCTACTGGCGTCACATCTTCTAAACAAAGTGAAAGACAGATCTGTGTTCTGTCATAGCACACCAAAGTGGAACCGTGAAGAGAACGAAATTTCTTCTGTTTCAAAGGAAAAGCTGAGTCATGTTTGTGTTCATTTAGGAAGGGCTCTAGCTGGGAAACAGCGAAGGCAAAAGCAAGCCAGGGAGGTTCCCTACAGCTGGAAGACTTCTCACAGGCAGAGGGGACACATGGGTATTGGGAAGCGAACTTGAGCTGGTGCGACTGTAGATGAGCTTTTAGATATTTGATTTACTGGCCTGACTGATGGCACCTCCTAGCAAAGACTGTCCCTCAGGTGAGGATACTGAAAGAAACTTGCCCCTTCAGTACATAACAATTTCATAGAATCATAGAATGGTTTGTGTTGGAAGGGACCTTAAAGACCATCTAGTTCCAACCCCCTGCCATGGGCAGGGACACCTTCCACTAGACCAGGTTGCTCAAAGCCCCGTCCAGCCTGGCCTTAACCTGGCCTCTTGTGGGTTAAACAGCCATGGAGGAGGAGCAGGGGCACTAGATGTGTTGGTGTATGGTTGGAGTGGGTGGCTGTTGGTATCAGCTGTAGGCTCCTCTGCAGGCAGGTGTGCATGGGCTCTGTTTTGCCCCAAGCCAGGCAGAGCACAGGTAGCTGCTCGTAGGGTGACACAGACGTGAAGGTGGTGGTGATCCCTCATGTGAGGGAGGCTGGGGGGCACCAGCATCTCAGGACCGCTGTCCTGCTGCACGGTTCCTCACTGGCTCCCCAGGCCTGCAAATGCGCATGGGCACGCTAAGCCCTGCTGCCAGCAGCATGCCCTCAGCTTTACTGCAGTACATGAAGTGCACAGAGGTTTTATGCGCTTTACTCATAAAAGCCTCTTTGTTAGTGCTTTCTCTCTCTCCAGTCTCTGTCGGGGAAGACTCCCCAGCACCCATGCTGGAGAAGACTTGTAGCAATATGTTAAAATAAAGTTTCTGCCTCTCTGAGAGGCTGGCTATTTCAGTATATTTAAAGGAACCAAAACATTTAGAGGAACAGTCCTCTAAATTAGGAAGTCACAAAAATTTTACCTGTGGATACAACAGAGGCGTACATTCCCTTGGGACTATTGTAGTTTGTGAGAACTAGATACCATACAGAAAGGAAAAAAAGGTTTGAATCTGAATGAAGAATCTTGGTTGAAATGACAGAGACTTGAGCTTACAGTTCAGTAATTAGTTATTTAATATCTATGCTTTTAACATTAGAACTTTTTAACTGGATTAAAATTCTGATGCTTTTGTATTGCCGTGAAATTTGATTGGCAAATTGATAAAGCAAGTCATTGAGAAATACAAAGTTTCATAATGGGAACAAAGACTCCATGTCAAAGAAGAATGCGTTAGAAAAAAAGGCTGTTCGCGGCACAGTCAGGCTTCGATTTATTTTGGACTGATTTATTACCTTGATGTATTTAACACCTGATATTAAACTCACCTGTTTGCTACACTGTCAACATGGACACAAACCCCTCTTTATTTTTCTTCTGTAAGCTGTCAATTACATCTGGATTGCCCACATTCATAAAAATTCTCGGATCTGTACTTCAGTTATGTGATCTGCTGGGCTTTCTTCCAGACAGGAGTGGAGAGCTTTAACGTGCAGGGACAGGAAAACAGCATGGATGTGACAGATGCTGCTGGAAAGACAAGATGAATGTCCAAGTGCCTTTTCCTACAACATCATCAACTGTGTGCATTATGCGTTAACAAAAACTTCAGTGAATTCATTCAAATACATTTCTCTTAATAGCACCGTGATCGTTAACACAAGTAAGGCAATATTTGCAAATAATGAAATGTTTCTTTTTCCCTTCCTTTCAGACTTACAGTCTACACAAATATGAAACATATTTCACAGTAGAACAGATTGTGAAAGTCACCAATTAGCTATGTCACTAATTATCCATACTATACATCTAAGTTTTAAGTTTCTTAGCTAAAATTCAGCATTTAAGTTTCTAATCTGCACTCAATACTTGCTGCAGTCTCTTTGGGGTAGAGGGCAAACTAAGGAGAATGTTGTTTCTCCCAAGAGGTATGACTGTTACCACCCTTTCTAATTTGTCTCCTGTCTTCCAGCCAGTCCCTTACTGCCTTAAGGAAAGGCTCAAAGGGGAGTTTGCAGCCTTTTCCTCTTACGTATCCAGCCTTCTGATGCTTGTTTCTTCCAATCTTCCTTCTCACTCTAACCCTATGATGAATAGACTTGTCAGGTCTGGGGGTTTCATTGGGAGCTTTGTGCTGTTTGGTGTAAGTCACATATTCTGGAGATAAGCAATTAGGGAAAAATCTCATTGTTATTTTTCTAATGGAGGAAAAGTTTGCAGATGAACCCTAGGGACTCAGAAATCAAATGGCGAATAGAAAGAACAAAAATGTCATTTTGCTTTGAAATTTTGTGACTCTTCAAGGCCTGACTCATGCATGACTCCTGTGTGCTGGGATTTGGCAGTGTTCGTTTCTTCCTCCCTATTCTCTGTGCTGTGCTCCTCTGGGTATTTGTAGGAAGGAGCTTCTGCCTTCCCACTGTGTCAGATCAGCTTTCCGTCCCCTTCCGAAATACCCCGTCTTGCGCGGTCAAAGTGGCCCCCGCTGGGTGAGACAGCGCTCATTGCTGCGTTCATCCTCTCAGAGCTGCAGGTGGGGGGATGATCGCAGCTACTGCAAGCGGCGTGGAGACAGAGGGGCTGCGACTACTCCTGCAACGTGGGCTCCCACGTGGTCCTCCAGCAGCAAAGCATCTCACATTCACACTCCCACTCCCGCTTCTCCTTGGCCTGAGCTCAGGGAGCCCACAAATCCAATCTGCACCTGTGGCAAGAGACATTTCTGTCTCACTCCAGACCTTCTTGCCCACCTGGTAAAGGTCATAGGGTATGTCTGCATGGGCAACTGGGCGAGGCGGAGGCTTCACAAAGTCCCGGGACCTGTTTGCACTGCATGGGAGTAAGCGTGCCCTTGAGTGCACGTCAGCGCGTTGGGTGCACATAGAGTTCATCCCGGTGAGTACCAGCTGGGCTGCCCCAGAACCTGCCCTGGAGGTGTTTCTGCAAGCAGTAAGGTGGATAGGAAGTGAGTCTGGCCTGGAGCCTCGTCTTTGTGATGCTGCCACACCGCAATGGAGATGCAGTCTGGAGATTAAGGGCTAGATTAACATTTCGGTTGATATCTGGGTAACCTGATGCTTGTGTGTCACTGAGATCATCAGAACCCCCTGCACAAGGTCTGCTTAGCCTCAGAGACACTTGATGTCCCCTGGTGCTGATGATGACAAAAGTTAAGGCCATAATGCTCCTACATTTTTGCTGTGGGCATGCATGCAGTCCTCCCTTCCCAATTCCTCTGAACTGCTAATAACCACTTCCTGGGGACTCCAAGCTCCAAGTCTCTCTGCCTCACCTGAAATGTGCAGCCTGAGAGAGCATGCCTCCTGCATTGCACCTGTGCCGTAGCATGAAAAGCAGGAATCTCTTAAAAAACCCCTCCAACCCAAACCCCTAAAACCTTGCACAGACACTGTAGAAATTCAAGTCCTAATTCCTCCTGTTCTGGGTCTAAACCCAGTTCTCCTGTAAAAAGTGCCCAATTCAATAGACTAGAGGATATTCTGCAGTGGGTCTCTTCTAGTTTGTATGAAGTACTTAAATGTTCACTGGGTGAGGGCTGGAACATTCATCCCAGATCACTAACATCAGGGCATGACAGAATGTGGGTTTTTTCTCTGGGAAAAGGATTATTTAAAAACTCTATGCAAAGCAGTGCAGTTGATGCTGAGAATCCTGGGAGACAGATGGCTTGCGTTCAGAGCACTTGTTTAGGAGAAGGAAGACCTGAGTTTAAATCCCTGCTCCAGGTCAGGGAGAAGAGAAGGCATCCAAACCTGAATCTTCCACCTCCCGGGTGAGTTCCCTTGACCCCGGGCGACAGGGCGTCATCTCTGCCACCACATCCTCCTCCTCCTCCTCTTTCCGCATACAATCGCTGACCTGGTTTAGCTTGTCCCTGATTGGAAGAAGGCCTGGACTCAGGCATCAGCTTTTTAAGAGAAGCCTGGCTTAGTACTCATCCCTCTCCTGGAATTTCCTAGGTCGTGTTCAGTATCTTTGCACCCGTGATGGATGAGCATCTCATTCTTCTCAGGCAGTGAATGAAGAGCTTGTGAAAGGCCATGGGTACCTGCATGGCAAAGGATGAGAATGAAACCTACACGTTACATGTTTATCCCTTAGTGACTTGCCTAATCCACACAGGATGTCTCTGAAAGTGGAGGGAGCTGCCGGAAGTTCACACAGATCCCATGTTCATGTCTGAACTGGGACCATCTGTCTCTCTTATCTCTCTGGAGATCCATTTCTGTCTTTGATACTTTCCTGTGCTGGTGTAAGCAGTCCCCATGCCTGGATTGCGACTGTTTCGGTTTGTCTTTGTAAGCCTTCGGGTAGGGTTTGTGTCTTCCTTTTTGTTCCACATTTATGGTACTATCAACGTAACCTGATGTCAACACGATCTGATGGACTCTAATGGGATATGTTGAAGTTCTTGCAGGATAGGGCCTTGGATAATAATTGTATTGGTCACTTACTCAACTTGAAGCTGGCTGATTACCAGGCCCATCCTGTAATCTCTCGATCACCCACGTACATTTATTTGTCAGAAGCAGAGCTATTGTTAACCTGTCAATATTGCTTCGCACTGTCATAAATACAAGATTTTTCATGAGACTTTGGCATTTCTGCTCCTGAAGACAGTCCTTCGCAAATGAAAGGGCCACATTTCAGTCCGAAGATTTCTACTGTGGGAGAGAAACCTAATGAGATGGGAGATAAGGTGTATAGGGCAGGGCGTCTCACTGTCTCTTAGGGAGGGAAAGATTAATATCCCAGTGCCAATAGCAATGATTTATGAAGTGAGCCATGGCTGCAGGGTCTGTGAATGGTGCACATCCTCCTCGTATTCATTACAGGATTTTAAGTACTGTTTGTAAAAGACATCTCAGGCAGAAGGAACTTACTATTAAAGACACCTAACTTCTGGTGGTATGTAGAGCAGGGGAGAGAGAAAACTCCCAGTTGCTTCCTCCTTAACATCTACTGTGAACACCACCAGCTCAGGAGAGCCCAAGAGCTGTGCTTTGGAGGGTGGCCTTGTACTCCAAACTAACTAAAATCAGAGTGGAAAGATCGGTTTGGGTAGATTTCCTTTTTCAGGAAGTGACAGATAATGAGTGTTGATACGCAAAATCACCTTTTTGTGTGTGTGTGATAACTGGGATTCAAAACACACTAGCTGGCTGCAGACCAAGAGGCAGGACAGCTTGCCACAGGAAAGCCCACAGGGTTGACGGTGAAAAATTAAAGCAGATTATGCAACTAGTAGTGAGAGATACTTAAAAGTTTTTCTCAGAAACTTAAAATGGGTATGATGAATGTAATTTTTAAGGCTAGTTACCACATTGCAATGCTGGCTACTAAACTTTTAAAACTAACCAGCAATTTGGCAGGGGAAGAAAAAAAGGGATAAAAATGATTTATTTTCTTTTACTGCAGTGGTAATTCAGAAATATCAGTTGTCCTTTTTCAGTAGTCAGTGTGTGATACTGTGATATTTTGGGAATGTTAGTCCACTGCCTATACTGGCAGGTGATGTAAGTGGAAAGAGGGATGTCGGCATTTGGCTCTGGATGTGCCACGGGTACTGGCAGATATAAAGTGTGTGGAAGCATATGGAGGCCGGGAACAAATGCTAATGTCTTGTTAACTCCAAAACAGGGTAAGCAGGCAAAAAAAGGTGAGATTTTCCTGGAATCTATTGGTATTGGATTGTCCATCAAAACAGATAAGATTTGGGCTATGTGTAACAAATGGTACTTTTGATATGCATCTTAACAGCAAGCAGTGTGTGCAGTTCATTAGCGAGGTTGGTTTAGTTACACAAAGAGCAAGAAGTAGCCCGGTTAGGTTGATCGCTCTTCAGAAGAGGAGGCTGAAATGGCTTGCGGGCCTAGGCCGAGGAGCCAGTGCTGAGGGGCCGGGTCGGCTGCTGCAGCCCTGGGGGAGGCAGGAGAAAGGGAGGAGCAGACACAGAAAGCCCCGGGGAGGACTGGAGCAGGGCCAGGGCTGTTCCCGGAGGAAGAGGAGGAAGGGCGTGGGCAATGACTCCTGGGGCAGGGTGGGGTCCCCACCAGCCCCGCCAGCAACCTCAGTGCTGGGCTCCACCCTGGCCCTGCCCGCGGCCTTGAGGCCGGCTTCCCAGGCCCTGCCGAGGAGCAAGCAGGCCGCAGGACCACAGCTGCCCTGTCCCCTGTCCTGGTGACTGCCAGCGGGCCCTGCCCGGCCTCGGCCCCGAAAGCTGCCGCTGGCAGTGGGGGTTCGGTGAATTTTTGGTTTGGAAGGATGTCAAGAGCAGCATTCCTAGCTGCAGATTGGGATGAAACAATTTCAGTTCCGTGAGGAACTGGAGGAGAAGTTAAGCGTTAAACCCAAACCATCCAGATAACTTGCATCCAAACGTTTTTTAGCAGATACTGTAAATCTTACTTGCCACCTTTTTTTTGATGAGAAGGAAAATTAGTTTGGTAAGGGCAAAGGAAATCACCAAATATGACCCAGCACCACATGAGACAGCAGTTAAGAAAGCCAAACAATATACAATTAACAAGGCATGTGTTCCATTGATTGAAGCCTGGACAGCTGGCAGGTTTTGGAATACGGATGGACAATCATCACAGAATCATTTCGGTTGGAAGGCACCTCTGCAGGTCACGTAGTCCAGCCCCTTGCTCAAAGCAGTACCAGCTTCAAAGGCAGATCAGTTTGCTCTGCGTCTTGTCCAGCTGAGTTTGGGATGTCTCCACAGGTGGAGATTGCACAGTCTCTTACTCCGTATGAAAGTTCTTCTTCCTTAAACAGATTTGGTTTAGCAGAGTTCTTTGAGAAACGCTGCTTCTGTCTATGGTGTTCAGTATTTTTTCCAAATACATGTGGGAAAGCACAGAACTAGTGCAAATGAAGTTTGCAGAGGACATTAATGGTGAAGAAACTAGCAAGTGTTTAGTGGCAGTATTATAATTCTAGTCACCTTGGATTGCTTGTTTTAATATGGTCGAATATAAAGTCATTACAGAGTGAACAAAAATCTTAGGTCATACAGATGGAATGGGCAAATCCATCCTGGGGAAGAGTGATGTTCAGAGGGACATGGTAAACAGGGTGAATAACTGTCTAAGCATGAGTTGCTGGTGTGGGTCAGTGAAAAACAAACTTCTGTGACCCTTGGAGTTAAAAATATGAGGAAATTGGTTAGAGAAGCTTGTAGAGTCTACATCTATACTGATCAGTAAAGTGGACCAGGTTCAGTTCTCTGTCTGTGAGGGCCAGTGCAATAGCACAGCTTGGCCCCGTATACCTAGACTCCCCCAAACACAGCGGTCTCATCCATACTGCTTGCTTTAGCAGCTTGTCCCATGCTATCCCTCATACCATTCTCAGGCAATGTCTGCCAGAGGGCTGGTTCACACATTCCCCAAGTGGGCTGTGGAACTGACCATGACATGTTGTGAGCAAATGTGTGCCCGTACGTGCACCCGTGTTTCGTTTTCTCACGCAGACACTGCTGTGCTTAGCAACGGTTTAACAATTACTGGCATTCAGGGTTCAGTCTGGGTATGCACCGGGCAAGAAGAATGCTATCACATTAGCAAGGGTCCTGAGGAATGGCAAAATGTGCCTCGTAATGGTCATATTTTACTGGGAGAAGGTAAAGGAGGGACCTGGTTGTAGCCTGTGAACAGTGCTTTGAGCGCATGGTATTGAATTCCTCAGTGTAGCAGCTAGGTAGGAGGCTCTAATGGCCAGAATTTGAATCAGAACAAGCTCTGACAAGAAGGAAGCTCTCAGTTTCATAGTTCTACTCCTAGGAGTAGGCGTTTTCCTAGTAGAATTTCTGTATTTTAAGATGGGATTCATGCAAGTCCTATGGCCTGTGCTATGTAGGAGGGCAGGTTAGATGATCACAACAGATTCATAATCTTTGAATCTTTTAATTAATTCATGAGATTTTGAGATGTGAATGAAAGTTTGGCACTTGGATTCTGTTGTTCTGTCAAACAGGGGGACTGATTCAGCTTGAAGACTTTGCCTTTCATCAGTGCCTTATATGACTATATACCAACTGGCATGATTCCCAGCACAGAATAGAAAGATTTGCTTAACACTTCTGCCTTTTGTATACCGTTACTGATAATTTTACCATTCTCATCTTGTTACATGTTATAGAGGCACTGTAGAATCTATTAATTATTTTAATTATTTCTTCTTCATAACATACTTTTTTTTTGGTCACTGTGCTTTTATTTCTCTATTGGTCCCTATCTTCTGCCTGGTAATAATTACTGTCATCTTCCTTTTTCCTTCATAGGAATTAATGTCATATCTGCCCTCACATTCCCTTCCCAAGGGAAGGGATGGTTGCCCTTGGCATTTTGGAACTGTGGCTTGTTGAACATCAACTACAGTTTCTCAAGAATTCCCAGTTATCATTCACACATTTCTGATTAAATTCTTTATCTCATTTGATTTAGATCTTAAATATTTTCTACTTAGTGGTATTTGTCCTTTTAAATCACAAGCTGAATATATTACTGGTTTGGACCTCACTGTCTTGACATGTAACTCACGACATAGAATCTCTTGTGCCAAAACGACAGTTCTGTGATCAGATTATTTTCAAACAAGTTCTAGTATAGATTTACCTTATAGCCGGTCCAATTAATTTTCAAATTAGGAAATGATTACCTGTACTTTTGTATTTGTTCAGTGGCAACAGAAGACATCCAGCGCTCTTCATTCAGATTGAAGATCTGGATGATATTGTGTTTTTCTGCTATGGCACCGCAGATAGCTGATTATGGATCCAGTCACCCAGCTAATTGAGTTGATTTGATAGTCTGCAAGATAGACCACCTGCTCACTCATCTTGAACTTCATCAGTGACAATATTAATTCATAAGCTTTCAAGATAATTTTCTGCCTTAGTGCCAGCAATTCGGAGATAGTTGTAGAGGGTACACCTTTAACAGAGAGCAGCTCGGTTGCAAAGAGCCTGCGGTGGCTGGGCTGGACACACAAACGGAATGGGCAGGTCTCTGGCACGATTTTTAGCTGTGAGTGCTTTCGGAGCTGCACACGTGTAGTGATGTGCCTTACATGACATGCAAGGTCATCTCCCTTGTTCTCCATGCCTACGCAGATCCTAGCAATTCGCTTTAACATACTCATCATGCCGGGCCCTGTAACACTGTCACGTTGCTCGTCGTTGTGTAACTCCAGTCCCTCTCATTTATCATCCAGCTCTTGGTGCCAATGACTAGGCAATTACATTTGTCTTCTTTTTGTGTCCTTTGGCTTCATGATTAGTTTGGTTCTCAACATCTTGATTTGATGAGTGTTCTTTGAGTCTCCTTTTTCACTTACTCCTCTTTTATTAGTTTGCCACCTTCCTAACTCATACAGTGAACTTGTCTCCTAAAAAGTAAGTTTTTCTGTGGGTGCCAGCTGACTGCCCAGCCCCTTCTCCCTTTGTTCCACAGTTTTAAGCCCACGTATTATTTAACTCTTAAAAAAAATTAGGGAAATGTTTGCCATCTATTCTCCCTTGGGCATGAGACATCAAGGCTTTCTGAAAATGCAGCCTCCTCTGGTTTATCCATCTTTTGTACAACCTTCTGAATTGACAGCAGGTCAGTCCCTTTAGGATGGGATAATGAGAATTGCTGGTAATTACTGCTTGCAAGTATAAACACTCATACCCATGTGCTGAAGGGACCTAACTAATGCCAGCCAATTAAAAGCAATGAAAGGAAGATGATAGTTCCTGAGCTGGTGCAAATGCTGTTAGACAGTAAACACAAATCTTTGCCTGGAAGAACTGAGCTGACTAATTCTGCTTTTGCTAATGTTACATGACCTCTTTTGAACGCTTCCAGGTCTGCAAAGGAGTCACAATCCACACTTTGAGAAACATTACTGGAGAAGGATGAACTTCATGGGAGACTTGTCATTAGTAGGAAAAAACATCTCAAAGAGGTGGCTAAGTCCTTGTTAAGGAAATGATGTCTCTGAAATCCATCTGGATCATAAATCATCAATGGACTCTGCAACAGACCCACTTGCCTCTTCATACACAGGAAAGACCGTAACTTCCCATATATGCTGATAGAGCTCTCTCCTTTCCTGGAAAGGTATTAAAAATCATCTGCACTGCATTAATGAAGTGTCAGTCTGATTATTATTAAAGTCAGTGGCAGCTCTTCTGTTAGGTTGAGGTATGCGGCAGCTTGTAATTTTTGAAGCATTAGGGGTCCCACAGGGGAAGGTACTCTTTATAGGCTAAACTTTCTGCATGGAAAGCACGTGAATCCGTGCAGAAGGCTTTCCTTAATCTTGCTGGAGAAAAAGAAACTTGGGGCAAACCCCAGGCCAGTGTACACTGCTGCTGGCACTAACAGTTTTTGAGGATGGCGTGCTTAAAAGAGGAATCCTAGAGTGGAACTGCACATGACCATTTTCAGCAAAGCTTTTCAGATGGGTCCGGCACCATTGAAATCAATGGGACATTCACAGGACAGGATGGAGCTTTAGTGGTTTGTTGGCTGCAATTCGCTGTTGACATTTTCTGGGGCTGCCTGAGGTCAGTGCCGTAACTAAGGATAAAGAGCAGCAAACTTAGCTACCTAAAGAGCAAACTCCACTACATTTTACTCCAAAACCTTTTCATCTTGAAAATTTAGAGAAATTGTGCACTTTATGTGAAGTTTTTGCTCAACAAATTAATTCCTTGAACTGTTGCTAGGTGTGGTTTCAACACAGTTGTAACTCTACCAATATATCCTCTTAAATAACAATAAAACATGACTCTTCAAAGAATTAGAAATGTGTTTCAACAATGTCCCTTCTGCTGGCAGAGCTTTGTTGGTTTGTT
>NW_010261472.1:0-26718 GCF_000690775.1 Eurypyga helias
CCAAACCATTCTGTGATTCTGTATACCTGGTACAGGGCTTCCATTACTCCCTTCCTGTGCTTAAGACAAACAAGAATTATCTTAAATCATGCTTGTGGGGTCCTACCACCCTAGGCAGCGTGCTGCATAGTCCAACAGCAGCCATAGCAGCCTTGAAACTGCATTCTGGGTTCCTCCCTGCAGCATCCCAGAGCAGTGTGTAGTAGCTGTAACTCGGCATGTTCTGGCCCAAACACCGATCCTCTGAGAGCTGCTGTTCATTTGTTTTTAGACTCCTAGAAAGGCCATCTGAGCAGGTGTTTCTTAGTGACATGTTTTTCCCCACTTTAAGGATGCAATCATACTTGATGTAACTTTGCCACCTACTTTGTCGTTTGCAGTGTTCAAGCACAAGATACAGAGTTGGCAGGGAATATCATGAGAATTTTTCTCATAGTGATTACAATCGATTTTCTTTTCTTTTGTTATGTATAAAGCCATCAAAACAACATGAGGTTTTAAGAAATATGTAACATGAATTTGTTCTTTAGAACAGGAAGCATTTTTCTCTTCCTGTAGTTCTGATCGAGAGTGTTAGCATTTGCCCTTTGTTTTGCCAAGAACAGATCATGTTTTTCAGGGTCTGAGTCTAATTTCTGAAATATAAGAGCAACAAAAAGAAAAAGAACTCCATTTATAAAGTCTCAGTGGAAAAATAAAATAGTCACATATGCAAAAATGGGGTGTGTGTGTGTGTAAGCGCATGCACAGACATGGATAGAGCAAGCAATGCAACTTGCTTCCATGAGACACGCTTACAGGTTTCATCACAACACTGAGCTAATGTACAGAGAAAGCAAAGGGGCATTTCACATCACTTACATAGCTCAGGGACTGTATGCCTGTGTCAGCTATTCTGTGAGCTGATAGTGACCCCATGCAGTACATCATTCCTTTTCTCATTTCCATCTGTTCAGCATTTCAGTGTTTCTTAAATCACTGGAAGCCAGCTATTGATTTTTATATGTGTCCTAAGTTTGCTATAAATTTCATACAGTGACCTCATACTGTCAGAAAAAAAGATTTCAGGACACCTTCAGCCCAACATCTACCCGTAAATAAATGGAAGATGTTTGCAAATCATTGCAACCTATTTATAACCCTCTGGGAATGCCTGAGCTGAAAGAGAATCACCACCACCTTAGTGGTTATTGATCTCCGCAGAGCAGAGCTTTCTTTTCATGGGAGAATTCAGCCACTTTACCCTTTGTTCTCTATATTTCGGTGTATGATCATCTCTCTTTTGGTATATGCACAGCACCACCAAATCCTAACACTTGTGTCTGTCTTTCTCCGGCATGTTGTGATGTCATTCACAGGCAATGCAGTCCCTGCTTTAGATCAGACAGATTCTGCTCTGGCAACAGTACATCTGCCTGACGTGCCCCATTGCTCCTGCAGTCTACAGCCGAACCCTTTTCGTCTCATTCCACTGTTTCTTTCTCGTTTCCCTCTGTTTGTCGTTCCGGGGTTTCTTGAATAATGGAGAGACAGCAATTGCTTTTGAGATGTGTCATAAGCTTGTCATAAGCATTTTCTTCCCCCTAATAGCCCCCTTTGCCAGGCAGTGCAGTTGGAGGGTACGGTAAGGGAAACTGACAAGTTAGTCCAGCTGTTCTGCTGAGACAAATGCCAGTGGCTCTTCTCCGTGTTTCCCTGCTTGCTGTTCGCATTGATTTGCTGTTATTCTTGGCAGAAATACTGAGACCCATTATTGCAGCCACTGAAAATTAAGGGGTCCTCGCCCCTTGAAGTGTTAAAATAAGAGAGATTTTAGCATTAGGGACATGAGGAAAAATAAGTGCTTGTACTTTAAAGGGTTATTGATAGAAAATTTAAGGCAAGAAACTTACTCCTGTTCGAAGTTTGTATGCTTCACCCTTTCCGTGTTCATTGAGGTAAAATTCATTACCATAGTTGTTAGCTGTGAAAAATTATATTCACCGTGGAGTTAACTATGTGGCTGGATTTAAAGTCCCAGCATTATTTACAGCCACTTAACGTTTGCCTCAAGCTGTGATAAAGTTCATACGCCTTAGGGCTCCAAGTGCTTTGCAGAGAGGTCAGGTAGAAATAAAATACTGTCTTCTTGCATGGTGTTCTTGAGAAGCAAGGGAAGGATGCAAGTGCAAAAGGCACCTGCCCTCCACGGGTATACCTGGTGCTGGCTACGGCTGGGGTCAGAGCGCAGCAGTGCTGCGACCCAGCAGGGGTGGGATCCCTGCCGTCCCCCTCCCACTGTAGAATACCTCTCTTCCCCTTACTGCCTCGCAGTGGGTGGAGAACCATGGTTTGGCTGCTGCATTTTTATCCTTGTACAAAGCCCTTCGTGAGCGATACTGCACAGAGTGAGGAAGCATTCACTGCCTTCTCTTTCTCTCCCCCTTCCCTGCTGTGGTTTTGTCTTCCTATGCAGTTTTATAGCTTTCTGCCTTTTTGAACCAAATGTGGCGAGCATGACCTCAGGGAGATTTTGTGGCATTTTTTTTCCCCTCTCCCTGGAATGAGGGGCTATTGTTTCTTCCTAGAGAAGTGTGATCAACACAGTGCCCAGAGGCCAAGTCACTATGTGTTTGACCCTCTGCCTTGGTCACTGACCTACATTTCAGTCAAATAAGTTGGTAAAGAGTGGCACTTCTTATGTCTTTAAGATTTATGTAACAGACGGGGGAAGATTAGAATTGGAGGTATCTCCTACTATTTTGGGGCCTGGGCTGCCTGCCCGTTTTACTTCTTGAGAAGCAAGTGTTTGGTTTTGTGAGTATGAAGCATGTGACTCGTTCTCCTCCTTGACATGCTTTAATACATGTACTGAGCGGTGATTTACATGAGGATGCATTGAGGCTCTGCTTGAGCTGACAGCACTTGGTGCACTTTAATCTCACATGTGGAAAGAGGAAATGAGTTAATCTGTGGTTAAATATAGAGGTGATGAAAGAGGTGGGAAGGGGAGGGGTTGACTCTGATCTCACTTAGGTTGGGGTCAGTAGAGAGTAACCTCTGTATCTGGATGGCATTACTCTGCGGTAAGTCATATCTCACCTCTGCGGAGCTGACAATATTAGCTAATGGAAAATGGCAACAAAGTTGAGAATGTGCCTTAAGCTCTGGCATCACTGCAGTGTTGTTCTTTCTGTTCACCCTCTACGTGTTGGGGTTTTTTTCCCTCTTTTCAAGAGGTAACCAATGGATTGTAGGGGTAATCAACTGCACATTGCTGAAATTGCATCTTAAGGACCAAATCAGAGAGTGGATCAGTATTAATCTACAAGCTTGGTTCTCTGTGATTGTCATGAAGATGTACCATGACTTTGTTCCTCTATTTTGCAGTGTATGTTTTCTGTTTATTCCTGTCCTCAACTTTGAGCTGGGGATGCAGAAGAATTGAGAAACTGGGATAACTCATCCGTAGATATCCCCTTCTCTTCTCTCTTCGTGTGCAGAAGGGTTCTTAAACTCTGTGTTAGACTGAGAGATGCTAACAACCATTCTCTCCAGCTTCCTGCATGCCTATGTGTTTTTTTGGGAAGGGCTCATTATTGTATGCCTTACTGACATAGTGCTGCTGATATTCTGCCTGCTGGTATGCCCAGCCAGAAAGACATCCACAGCTGAACAAAGAGAGGTGCTTTGCGCCAGGCTGGCACTGCAGCCAGACAGGGCGTGCTGCTTGCACCATGAAGCCGACGTTGCCTGTGCTGTGTTGGAGAAGAGGTGAAATAGATTTTGCTGACTCTTGGGCAGCCAAAAGCAGACTTCTGGGTATGGACTGAACAAACCTGAAAGAGGAATTTCGGCAGCAGCAAAGAGTTGCTTCTGAGAAGGCAGCTTGAGCGAATCTGTTATGTACTGACAGTGTTTTCTCAACTGAGTTGAATCTAAGTAGTCCATGTAAGGAATTTGCGTTTAGAGATCACATACTGTATGGGTCATGTTTGTTGAGCAGTGGAGGAAAGGCACTAGTTTACATAAGCTCACTAAGATGAAATGTCTGTCAGAAGAGTTCATTTTTATACTGGAGAAAAATCTAAACCAGTTTTTAGAGATTAAGATGTACCCTGGAAAGTACTTGTGCCTCCTTTGTTGGCTTCACTGGAAATCACATGCTTTTGCAGGATATGGCCTTGCATGTACATTAGTAACAGCATCACTGTTGTCTTCACTCCTTCTGTTGGCCCAAAGCAATATTCTGTGAGTCATTCCAGTCCATAGACACAGGTTGAACTCTGGCCATCTGTCCCTAAGCAGTTCATATAGATTGCACACAAACTGTTTAGTAAAATCGAATAAGCTATCCAAAAGCCAATAACATTAGAGGTGGCTTATCAATAACAGGCTGATTCTCTGTATTGTTATTAATTCTAATAAGCAAAAATGTTACCAGAATCTGATCTTTACTGCCGTAGCTGAGGATGGCATTGTAGTTGTATTTGATACTTACTGAGCTAGAACCCACAAGATAGAGTGGGTTAGATAAGAAATTTTGTAGAGATCCACTGATAGCTCCTCTTATCAGAACCACAAGTCTTATGACTTCCAGGGTGGAACAACATAACTGTGTCTGAGACCAAGGACAAGCATCAACTTAGCAAACGGTTGCTCAGGTTGAAGACCAGGACCCTTGCCTTCTCTTCCACACTACTGCTGTACCGACACTGGTGGTTGACTTCCCTTACAGCTTTGCCAGCTGAAGAGTGCATGCAAGTACTGTCTGATCAGCAATGAGAAAACAGATGAACTTAATTTATCTTCATTGGTTGTTCAGTGTAATGGGATAGATTCTGCCTTCTGTGGATTATAGAGTGCTCACATGGACACTTCCGCTACCAGCACTGTGGGAATGGTAACCTCCAGCAGGTGGGATGGTGACAAGCAGTTTTCAGTGGAAACTCCTTCAAAAGATAGGTGTCAATTCCCAGCATTAGAGGCAGCACGGACCAGTGAAAAGATCATTGTGCTAGGAAAGCAGGAACCACAGTTTGTTGCTGGTACAGAAGCTGGTGTTACGTGATCAGGTCAAATCGCTTCTCATCCATGCATCGGTTTCCCCTTCATCTGTCTTGTCCCTTTAAACTCCTTGGAAACTGCCTGGTTTTATGTGGATGATGGCAAAATAATATTTTTATCCTGGTAGTCTTGCAGAGCTGCTTAAAGTTGTTGTTTTCTAAATGGCCTTTAGATCTCAGTATTGTTTGTTGGTCTTTTTATTTTCCAGCCCTTTGCTTTTCCATTGCAAAGCTGGCCCCACACTGGTGTGTTTGATTATGTTTTCATTGCCATTGTACTTGCTTTGATTTTGCAGCTCAGTGCCCAAAGCACAGGGCGCTGTACAAACAACATTATGAAGTCAAGCAGGGTCAGTCCCTTTCTCTTTTTACCTTGAAAACAATGTGAAACTTCTGTGTTTCTTATGCTTGGCACCTTCATTCCTTGAGCTCGAGGCTGTGTGTGTGTGCGCTGCGCTCCTGTCATGTTCAGGTGTGAGATCACTAGGACAGTGTTTGCTGCTGCCGCTGCCTATGGGAGTACTGGAAGCTGTGCTGTCTACTTGGCTGGGTGTGAGATCAAGCTGTGAAGTGTGGAAAACTAATGCACGAATAGCAGCATGCTGAGCAGATGTCCACGTCTACAGCAGGTTAGTTGTGACTAGGTGCCATTACCACGGCTCACGAGTCTACTCATAGGCTTGTCTTGCTGGATCGTGCCTGGCCACTGTGTGCAACAAGGAATTTTCTCCTGTTTCTCACCTCTCCTTTTTGCTTTTGGCAGTGTTCCTTTCTCCATGGGGATGCGGTTTGAGCATGACCTGTGTCCAACCCTTTTAAGAAGAGCCAAGTTACTGGCTGTTGCTCTGAGAAAGGGAGAAGGAGCTGCATAGCTTCATTCTGCACTACCACAGTATTGTCAGCCACTGTATCAGCCTTCAGCATGAGTAGAGCAGCTCCAGAAACACCTGTAAAAATGTGGACCTTGGTACTTTTGTACCTTTTTGTACTTATTCCTGCTAGCCCTTATGGCAGGTTTGGATACCAGGACAGACCGACACTGTAGCTTCAGGCTTCAGAACTACAGAAACTGCAGTTTGTCCTAAGCTACAGTGATTTATTTGACTGAGGATCTGAACACTCGAAACTCAAGGAGTGTTTAGTGTTAGGGAAACCTCTACTTAAAAACAACCAAAAAAACCCCACCTCTTTTGTCAGCAGTGTGCTGAGGTTTTTTTTGGTTTTGTGGTATTTTTTTGTTTTCTCCTCAGTTTGCTTGATTTCAGCACTCACCTGTTACATTGCTGGATTCATGTAAAGTTTCTGGGTGGGAGTGCTGGTCCAGTTGTGTGCTGCTTTTCGTAGCTCGCTGAGCATTTCAGTCACTGTTGGGCACCTGGTGTGCTGTCTGCTTCTGCAGGAAATGTCCAAGTACCTTTTGCATTATTCAGTGAAAATTCTTTCAGCAGACACTTCTGTTACAGTGGAAATCAAACTCCAACAGCAGATATAGCAGAACGCAGCTAAAGACTAACAAAATTAAAATTTAAAAATGTTGAAAACTTTTTTGGCAACGTCCTTCATCTCTGACACTCTCAGCTGCCCTAATTTTGCTGCCACTGACAGGAAGGGAAATTTTGTCCCTAACAGCAGTGGGCATGAAGTTTGTCCAAACTGAATCCTTCTGTGAATTTGATTTTTCACCGAAAGTAGCATCTTGTGGTCCTCCAGGAGCTAATGCGGGGCCTCTTTCCAAGGGGAAAGTTCAGATGTTCAGCTGTCTTTCTAGACTGGGGCACAGACCAGCCATACTCTGCATCCATGTTCCTGTATCTCGCCATGCTCGCTGGCTGTGTGCCAGGTTAGAGCCTGGGTTGTACCACCTCTCAGCACCAGAGGAGTTTCTGTCAGTTGCTTTTTGTGCTGTTTACTTTCTTCTCCCTCTTTTAACCTAGCTCTTAGATCTTGTGAGGAGTAACGAGTTCTCTGCTTTGGGCAGCTTTTGGTAGCTGGGACTCTGGCCAGCTTCAGCCTTTTGCCAACTCGCAAGGACAGGCAAGGTTGGGAAAGCAAACAAACTGTAGTTAATGCCAGCAGGGCAGCTTCTTGTGTCACAGCAAAACCAGGGCTTGACCTTGCCACTGGAATATTAACTCTGTGTGCACTCTGGACAACTTCATAGGAAATTTTCTTCCCGGTACTAGCAATGAACCTTTAAAATGTATGTCCTTTCACTGATCCCTTTCTGCTTGTTGGAGATGGAGAAACTACCAGACTGTCCTGGGCAGAAATCTCTAATTTGTTTCAACTTGTGTTTTCCTAGGACTATTCTAGCTTTACTGAAAAACCTGCCTGGTTATTCTAGGTTCAGTGTTTGGGATATTAGCAGGTCTTGAAAGAAGTCTCGAGGCTTGTATAAACATCATGTTATTGGAGCTCTGTGAGCATGTTCTGAGATGGCTCCCAGGCAAGGTTCCTGATACTCTGAGGGTTTTTGCCTCTGACCATCGCCTTCTATTTTCTCCATGTCATGTTTATGCCCCACCTGCACTGTCATGAGGACGTCTGACTGGGGAGGCTTATTGGCTGACAGCCTGGTTGTACCAGGCCCTTGGAGGTTCTGGTCTTGCATTGCTTGTCGAAAGAAACATGACTTCACTCCCCTCAGAGCTTATAAAAGCACACACGAGGATTTGTTCAGTCATTTAGCGTAGGCGTGAAACTTTGATACTTGGTCTCCTCAAGTTCTTTTGAAGTTGTTGAATACAGAGAATTATGAAGAAGGCAGTGTGGAGAGAGGATGGGTTTGCCCGCTGGAAGAACCCCTCTCTCCACTCAGTACAGAAGCAGCTGAGGGTGACTGGCTGACTAGTTCAGGCTGATAAATGACATGATTAAAGTTGAGTGGTGTCAATATTTACCTTATAAATCAAACTGCAAAGACATCTCACTAAAGCTAGGCTGCTGTTAATGTTATTGAGTGAAATAATAAAGCTGCACAGCCATCTATCAAATCAATGTCAAATCTAACCATTTAGACTTAATATTGGACTGGGGCTAAATAGTCACATTTAGTAACCATCAATGCATGCCAAAAAAAAAAAAAAAAGGGTCCTCTGTGAATTCTGCCTCTGTGTACCCTAACCCAGGAATTTGTCCGAAGACGACCTGATGTATGTTTCTGAGCATATGAACACTACCTGCCCTTCCTTCTGAGGGTTCTTATTCCTGGCAGAGAGGAGTTACATTCCATGGCTGTTGTTACCCCTAGCTCCCAGCCCTGGCTCTGTACCAGCATATTCATGCATTAGATAGAGCTGCTTAAGATGTGTATTCACTTCTCTTTCTGTGCATTTTGCAGATCAGTATACTAACTTAAGCTGAAATCAGCAGTGATTTACATTAGTAAACAGACTGTAGGTTGTAGGGAGTGTGTGTGCTGTTCAGCTGTCCTTGCTGCTTGGGGGGGGTGGGTGAATCTCTAGCAGAAAAGCAGGAAAATGGATGTGGTTTCAGCCTTCCCAGGAGACAACTGTAAGTATTGGTTCTCACATAGGGGATGCTAAGATGTGGATCTGGTCAGACTGCTGTTTGTACTGACTCTGCTTCCTGCATGGTAAGCAGAGGGAATTGCTTCATCTAAAAGTAACGTTATTTCTGTGAATGGCTGATTGCTTTGGTACAGCCCTCTTGGTAATTGTGTTGGACAGCAGGACTAGTGGCACTAATTGCATTTTCTTCTTCTTTGACTTATGTAGGTATGTGCTGTTACGTAGCAGTTACATGTGAAGAGAAGACGGAGTGGAAGTCGTTGTCAGAGGATCCTGTCCTAAGCTGGGCTTGAAGAGTTCAGCCAGCTGACTGATGTGAGTACCCTGAAGAGGAGGGGAAGGAGCATATCCCTGGGAGACCTTATCCTGACTTGGGGCATCTCTCTATCACTTGCAGTGAAATTTTTCTCCCTAGTAGCAGCCTACCAGGGTTGTGCAGCAGAAAGCTACAGAGCACCACTGTATTATGTGGGTTTTTTTGGTAGGTGAGCCAGTCAAAAGCTCCAGTTCTTGAAAAAGAATCAAGCTCCAAGTGCTGTTTTTATAGTGAGTCATGGATGCATTAGATAAAACATAGCAGTCTCAGCAAGGATTAAATTCACCTTTGCCACCATCAGATCTATTCCTTGTTTATTACTGGCATTTGTGACATCCTTTTCTGTTTATTTTGATGCTGGTGCCGCTACATATTTTGTGCTTCAGTCTAAGTTAGTAACATGGAGGTAGTGGGATTATTGGACTGTTGTGTTTTTGGAGAAGGACCAAAGTTTAGCAGTTGGCCTTGAATAGACTACAAATTCAGGTGCTTGCCTTCACGGCAACTCATCTGTAAGTGGTCATTAGGTTAGGTTTGAGTGGGTGGCGGGATGTGTGACTTGGAGTACATTTAGAGCAGACGGGAGCTGTTGGACCGGTATCAGGGTTTGGGGAGAATTGTGGAGTTGATGGCATAAGATAAGGTCAGATCACCAAGAGGCTACTGGGATGGATTTAGGGTAGCTGCAGACAGAACAAATAACTTCAGATATTGGTGAAGCTGATTTGTTTTCTTTAGAGGAGATGGTGTGGGGTCTTCAGTACTGTTTGGTCTAAGATTAAGTCCTGGGTTGAAAGAAACTTGTCGGTTCTGAGATGAGGTTTTATATTCTTACTTGCCTGAGGCAAAAGCATCTCAGCCTTTGAGAATTCTGCATAGAATCAGGAGTCTCAGACATGATCAAGGCTGAGGATCACATGTTAAGCTCTTGAGACCATTTTTTTTTCCCCTTAGGATGACTGCTACAGAGTCTATTTATGATCAGGAAGGAAAAGGTCAAAGAAGAAATTACAGAAGACTGAATCTCTAGCATCCCAGAAATAGCAGATACAACTCTTCTGGGATAGTTCTTTTCTTTATTTCTAAAAAGGCTGAGAGCATCGAGGGAGCAGTCTCTTCTGTCTCTCCCCTTCCCTTTCCTCTTCATATGTGGTCTAGTGGTCTCAAATTTCAGATCCGTATGATCATCTCAATTCCTTTCCCATTGAACACTGTACCTGATGTTTGACTCCTTGCCAGAGTTGCATCCATACTGACATCATGATTTTCATCGTGATTGCTTTCGTGATACACAGCCCTTCCAAGTAAGACTGCATCAGTCTTTTGCATGCTGAACATGCAGAGGCTCTTGTCAGCTGTATTGCACTTTGTCTTACATGAACAAGTCCTCTCTGAGGGATGAAAGTCCAGGCTTTTGGAGAGGAAGCTGGAGAAGATTTTTGGATGTGACATGCCAAGTTTTATGTCATTCTCTTCCTGCTGCCTTATAAGCAAAATCATACAGACCCCGCTGTTGAACTGGCACAATTACTGGTCTCTTCTAGAGATGGGCTGTTTTACACCAGGCCTGAATATGATCCTGTGCTTTGGCTGCAAAAGGGAGGGAAGCTCCCTCCCCTCAGTTTGGCTACTTTAGGTGGAAGAGAATGGAGTACTTCGTTCTCCTCCAGCCAGAAAGACAGAGTCAGGCATCGATCTGGAAGAAGAGCATCTGCAAGAAGCCTTGATTCTCAGAGGCATGCCTGGGAGTCACAGTGCTTCACGTTTGCTCTGTGACTGATCTGTGTCATCAACCAAATGATGACATCCCCTTTCCTTCTTCCCTTATCACTGATGCCAGCTCAATCCTAATGGCTGTCAAGTGACATCAAGGCATGGCACTTCAGTGCTTCAAGGAGTGCATAGCATTGAGTACCAGGGCCTGGATAGCCTGCATAGGAGTTTGGAGGAGAATGGCTTAGTCTTTATCCCCCATTCTAGGTTAGGTGGACCTCTAGATGGCTCTTTTTACACTACATTTTTATGAGAGAAAATATTTTGCTTTTCTTATGGGAACACAGGGAAGTGCTTGTATACCATGTTACTTTGCATTTGTTGTTTCTTAAGATCTAATTAAGTCATTGTGTTGGTTTGTAATGTGACCTGCAGTGCATGCTGCAGAAGAACTATTCACTTCAGACCTTTAGTCCAGGTATCTGGCACTTTTTAGCAGAGAAAAAACAGTTCCAGGCTCGACAAGCTGCACCAAAGGCACAAAGGGGGGTTGGGGAAGGGGGGATATGTGGCCAGTGCATCAGGAAACAAAGTAAGTCTATGAAAACAGAGTGGGGAAATCTTGACTAAATTTTGTGCTGTCATAGATGGGGGAGGCAGAGTGCAGAAAACGCTATTAAGTAGGTCCAAGGCTCTCTAATTGTTTCTTCTGCAAAGGAGAAAAGCTGCCTTTAGTGCAAGTGGAGATCTGTCACAGAGGTTCCTAAAGGGTTGCTGTTCTCCCTGATGGCAGATTTCCCATCTGGCCATTCCCGCTGGTCACTAGCTGCTGCCTTATTCAGTTCCCAAATTCATTGCTTCAAGTGAATGCTGAAGGTTCCTCAGGGTGCTGTAAGGTGTAACGAGTTCTTTCACTGCTTCCCCTGGGGACAGAGCAGGATGCCTTCTAGAGGAAGGCACTGCACAGAATGTCATCTTGGCTCCAGACAGCTGGTCACGCCTGCTCCACACTGGCTCTGCCCATCTTAGGCTATGAGAGACGTTGAAGTGGTGCAGCAGTGTGCCAGAAACCGGAGCAGTAACAGTGAGAGTGAGGTTATAGAAACCAGGGAGATGGAGTTTTCATTTTTTCCGTTGAACTTTTGGGAACAGATGGAGAGTCGATGAGGCAGAGATGCTGGAAGGGACAGTGTGTTTCAAATGTTTTCCTTAATGTCTTCCCAATCTGCTCATAGATTCACAGCTCCTGCCTGTTCAGTACAGGGCAGTTAGTATAGGATGTGAAAATGTCAGTACCCCCGGGCTTCCAGAGGTGGGTGTTCCCCAAGGCCTGTTGAGCTGTGTTTTTTGGGCTATGTAGCTTTTGACAGCAAGGGTCGTGGGAGCAGCTGAAGGCCTGATAGGCAACGTCTTTGTTTACTTCATTCCAGGTCACCATAGTGAAGGGTCTGGACTTTCTGGGTAGAGACAATGACCCAGGAGCATTTTGACTGAGCCCTGTACTGGTGCTAATAGGCCAGTCCTGCCTTTCTAAATGGCTAATTAAGTTGGTATGGGTTTTTTTTTCTTTAATCTGGTTAGAAGCCACGAAGAATCTAATCAGAGCCCAGCAGCACACTGTGCAGCAGTCATTATCATTACTTAGTCATCCAGTTGCTGTTTCTTTGCTCTGACAAGAAATGTTGGTGGGGAGGGGATGGGGAAAGATCAGCTTTTGTCTTTGGCTCCTTGAAGAGGTTTAAGCACATTTCATCTCAATCACCTATACCCAAGTGTTACCCTGTACTGAGTTTGTGTGGTGAGGTTTTGGTAGCGGGACAGGGGGTCTATGTGGTGGCTTCTGTGAGAAGCTGCTAGAAGCTTCCCTGTCTCTAAGAGGAACCCAACTCTGGCCAAGGCTGAGCCAGTCAGTGCTGCTGTGATAACATATTTGATAGGTATAAAAAGCCTGCGGGGGAACCTGCAGCAGAGAGAGGAGTGGAATGTGGGAGCAACAACCAGGCAGACACCCAGGTCAGTGCTGAAAGGCAGGAGGAGGTGGCGGGAGCAGAGGTTCCCCTGCAGCCCATGGTGAGAGGGCAGGCTGTGCCCTGCAGCAATGGAGGGTTATGGGGGAGCAAAGTAGATGGAAAAGTTTTTAAGATCTGGTTTTATCTCTCATTACCCTACTCTGATTTGATTGGTAATTAAATTTTTTTTTTTTCACCAAGTCAAGTCTGTTTTGCCCATGACTATAACTGATGAATGATCCCTCCCTGTTCTGGTTTCAACCCAGAAGTCCTTCCTGGTACATTCTCCTCCCCATCCCACTTCTGGGAGGAATGAGCGAGCAGCCATATGGTGCTCAGTTGCTGGCTGGGCCTAAACCACGACATGCCCTTAGAGAACAGATTTAAAGTCAGTGAGGCCTTCAAAAACTCTGTGGTTGCCATAGTTTGAGGGAGAGGAATCAGTGAGTAGGGGGAACTTAAACTGTCATCAACTCCCAAAGACAATAACTTTCGGCTGTGAACTGTGAGATATGATTACTGTCTCATTAGCTTTCATAGTTAGAAATGTAGCTGGTTAATAATTCTAGCCAGCTGACCAAGTTAGAGGCAAATCTAGATTTCTCCTCAGCCTGGTGTTTTGGGCTGGATCTCTACTCATTAATGACACACATAACGAGTACATTGGGCAGAACTGCTGGGACTTAGTTTCCATGAATTGTCTACTGGAAGACATGTTGCTTCTTCTAGATCTGTAGGTCTGTTCCTGGAGAACCGAGGATCAGCTGTGGGTGGCATGAGTTTGATATTCACTTGTCTTTAGCAATTAGGGTGCAGGGAAAAGCATTGCAGGAAAATATGGAGATGGAGAAAGAGCACAGTCTGAATTTTTTTTGCTGCTTCTGCAAGTTCTGCTAATTCCTTTCTTTCCTGCACTCCCACCTGTCCTTTATTACCCTCAACAACCTACCAAATCACTGTCACTGGCAGAGGCAGTAAGCTTGAGTGCTAGCCTAGAGATTATGCTAAATATCTGAGTATTTTGAGCCTGAAGAAAAATTGCAGAATTTTACAAAAATCAGCTGCTTTGCATGTCTGATGGGAGATGATTTGTCCTGACCATACCTTAACGTTAATTTAAGCTCTACAGCACAAATGTTGAGTACTAGTAAGCAGCTAGTACTGTTACAAAAACTTCTAATATTGACTGGACTGTATTCTGTTACCTTCACAGCCAGCAGTGCCTTTCATTGAAGGAGGTGCTGGTGGGATCAGTAAGGATGGCTCTGGGCGAAACCAAACTTGTTATACAAAGTGCCGTTGATGGTCTTCATTAGTAGAGAACAGAGCCCGGGTTCTCCTGCCACACGCAGTAGACTGATCACTGAGCAAAATCCTTGTGTCCCACACCCCGGTTTCACACATAATGCCACAAATCACAGCACACGGTTTCCTTCCACTTTGCCTGAGTGTAAGTGGCAGTACAGGGTACAAAGGGCTGGAGATGCTTTTGTGCAGGTGAGGATGCATGTTTTGTTGGTTGCATGCTGTAACAGCCATTAATTTCCTTAGGACTAGGATAAGCATAGCTGAGCCTAGGTTTTTCCCTTGCAATGTTGTATTTAGCAGGTCCTGAATTCCACAAAATTGCTTGGACCAGGTTCAGCAAGGTAGATGGGCAAGGTTACGCTTCTTTTATGCATGAGAGTTTAAACAGGTCAGCAGATCTGTGGCAGCAACTGCTACTCAGGTGACTACTAAACACCTGACACTCCCTGCATGTGTTGGTGTGAGGCAGTGCTTTCCAGCTCCTGCTGAGTTCTTCAGTCAGTAGAAGACCACAGTGGTCACCATGCCCATGGTTTAAATGAGGTATCACCAGCCTAAAGCCTTACCTCCAACAGCCAGAAGGGACACTAGGACAGTTCTTCAGTCTTCAGCAATGAAACCAAATTCTGCATTTGCTTTTCCCAGCCATTTGAGAAAATTTTCTAGCAGTTTGTCTTGTGCTCTCTCTGTACACTTACCAGGTTATGCACCTTCTCTGGATTAATAAACACATCATTGTTTCAAGGGCCTCTTGCTAGCCCTTAACAACTTCTGCCCTGCAGACTTGCTCCTACTGGTGGATTAATTTCCTATCCAGAGCTCTTAAAAGGCCCGTATACATATTTACAAGGAGTTTTGCTCAGTCTCTGGTGACAGTCTAAACCCCTTCATGCCATGCAGATTGAGCTGCGTGTTGTGTGGTTGCACTGAGTTGCCTGACAGGTTGTAGGGATGGCTGGCAGCAGTATTTTATTCTGTCATGACACTGCTTGCCATAGGTTTCAGCTGGGCAGGACTGGGCTGCAGAGTTCAGGCTCAGGTCTGAGGCATTCAAGGGGATTGGGAGCTTTGGGTCAAGCTAGGGCTCATCTCTGATAGCAGGGAGGGTGCTGTAAAACTATCCTAACCAGAACCTGGGTGGCTGTTTTGTAACATAGCAGAAGCTCCAGCCCAGCAGGGCGAGGATGCTGGGTGAATGAGTTTGTACTCATTCATGATACTGGGTGGAACTCTAGCAATAGCCTGTTATTTTGGCTGTTTTGTTTTGCAATTCAAACGCCAGAACTCAGAGGGAACTGAACTAAAATCATGAGCATGATGTAAGTTTGATTGCCTTCCTCCTCCATCTGCAGAACCAAGGAAGCCCAACCACTTCTGTTTAGCATCTCCCAGATCTATCAAAAGTTACCTCCTTTTCTAAACTGCCTGTCACAGCACCTTTTTGACCTCTTCTGGTGGCTGGAAAGCCCAGCCCCACAGCATATTGGAGTGGCATAAGAGAACTAGTAGGGCTGTGTGACATATATCAAAGCACAAAACCTGTACAGATTGTGCAGCAAA
This sequence comes from Eurypyga helias, assembly GCF_000690775.1. Classification (NCBI taxonomy): domain Eukaryota; kingdom Metazoa; phylum Chordata; class Aves; order Eurypygiformes; family Eurypygidae; genus Eurypyga; species Eurypyga helias. The sequence goes on from NW_010261472.1 coordinate 15,482, forward strand.
CCTTCCAGGGTAGGTTAGAACTGGAATAACCCACACCCTCCATTGAAAGGATTTGTTGGTGACTGATAGCAAAACAGACATGATGAGGGTAGGCTTGTCCAGTGGTTACTAGAGCAGTGGTCTAGAACATCCTAGAACTGGCCTCTGCCCCTGTTATGCCAGAGACATCCTTTGTTGTGCAAATTGTTTTCTCCCTTTTGCTATTTCCTTCATCCATCCATCACCTGTTAGGGGATATTGTTTTTTGCAAAGACATGGGTATTATGGGGGAAAAAATACAGCAGTGATTGTGCAGTAGTAGGTGCCAGGAAAATTGCAGTGCATAGTACACTATTATTGTGGGTGGATGGTAAAACAGCAACACTTCATAAAGCTTTTTATCCTGTATTCAGAGTTGACTTTGGAAACAAGCAAGTTGCATAGCAGTGCAAAGCTTGCTGCCCAGCTCTCCCTTCATCCAAGTGGAATAGCAAATTCTGGGAAAATTCAGTTTTCCACCCAAGTAGTTGTCTGTAGCAGAAACTCCTCCCTCCTTGCCAAGCTATTTGAATGTTGTCTAAGCTGGTTCCTGCAAGGACCAGAAGTGTTTCAGACCCAATCCCTGACCTGAACTTTCCTATCTAAGTTTGGACCTAGGCCAGCCCCTGGGTCTGTCCCTAATTTGCCTCTCACTAGGTGCCATTCTTTTGTTCACTAGCTGTTATTTTTACAGTATGGTTTCTCTCAACATTTTGGTCACGGTCATTTTTATTACCTGAAGACAAACTATCAGAGGCTTGTTTGTAAACCCCTGCTACACAGCAAGTAGGGCTTCCAACTGACACGCTCTCATGTGGTCCAGGCTCCACAACAGACTTGAAGGAGATCCAAGGAGGTTATCTTCAGGTGGTAAGAGAGATCTCCTGTTGCGTACTGTTGTATAAACAAGTATGTTTCAAATAATTGGAGCTGGTGATGATTGCACAACTTACTTTGGACAATGTTGTGAGCTCTTTTGATGGCTTTCCTGGTTTGTTTTTGAGAACAACATGGAGGGTTTTGTGGGTTTTAGGATTTTTTTCTTTCTCTTTTTTTTTTTTTTCGGAGAGGGTGGTAGGGTCTGACCATTCAAAACATACTGTTTTCCATCGTCCTTTATTCTGACTGTTGATATGTCTGAAATGATCCTTTTCCTCCTCCACCCAAGTCAAGCACACCTGTCTTTTAAAGGAGCTGGACTCTAAACCTAGATCCAGACCTGAATTTTGCACATAGCCTCTGATACTTGCTGAGGTAAATGAAATCAAAACCCTGGGTACAAGTTCCCCAGCATTATTAGTCTTTTGGGATGTGGTTGTAAATGTGGACTTGGGGCCCTTTGTTTACTCTAATTAGAACTACTAGTGGCAAGTTCACACTGGGGTATGGGATCAGTCCTAAATGAAGTAAGATAGAGCAGCATTTTCCAACCTCTTCTGGTGGACCCTTAGCCAATATACCAAGTCAGAATTGTGCCTATATTGGCTAATAATGTGTGCTTTATTTGGTGGGAGGTAAGTATTGGAATTTTAAAAGGGTACTGGGGAGGAAAAAGAAGAGCTTGTGTTGCAGACAGAACCTCAGTGAGCATTTCACAGTGCATCAGTATGTGTTTACCTGTGTAGGTATTTGGAGATCTTTGTTCTGTGTCCTTCACTAACATTTTAATGAAAGAACCTAAAGTTAGAGTTAGCGTTGACCCATGCAAGACCTTTGCTCTATGCCCTTCTGTAGTCAGCAACTCCTGCCATCTGTGTTGCTTTCTAGGTCTTGTTTGAATGCTGAGATGCTCGCCTTGCAGTAATTTTCAGTACATTTTTTTAATCTGTGAATTTGGCAGCAGATCAATGCCTGTACATGCATATTTAAGAAATCAAAATCCAGAGACAGGCTGCAGACAGAAATACTCTGGACTGTCAGTCACGAAAGCCAGCAGTGCTTGGTGCACTGTTTGCTGTGGTCTGGTGACAGAGGACAGTATCAAGAGGCTTGAGGGTCTCCTTCAAATTATTTCCACTATTAAGCTACAACTTGGTCTTGCATGAATCAACCTCCAACCTCTGATCTCTGGGGGTCTTGGTCCCAGTTGTTTGTTGTCCTTCCATTCATGTGGAAGGAAAGGGTGATCTGTGCTGCTGCTTACCTTCCTTACGACCTGGGGATTGTGTGAATATACCCTCACCCTGCTAAAAGATGGCACCACCTCCAAACTAGTGCAAGTCTTAGGCTGTCTAAAGGGGAGCTGGGCTGTTCTCTGGTGGGGATGCTCCACTCTACAGACACCCTAGTACAGCTTTTGGCTTAAAATCTCTTCTGATGCCTGTCACGATGCCCATGGAGTGGGCATATAATATGTAATAGCCATGCAAGCAGTTAGTTTCCCTTTGTGCCATGTCAAGTATTTATGCTACAAATCTCAGCAGCCAAGTGCAGAAACTTTAGCTGACACTTCAGTCCTACCCATTGAAACAGGATCTGCCATGTTCTGTGCTAATGAAAATATTCCTTCCTTGCTGCCTAGTTTAAAAAAACCCACAACCACACAAGAGTACTTTTTCAAGTACTTTCCCTGTACTTAAATATTTCTTCAAGGTCTGCCTGTCACTTCCCTTCTGAAGTGCATCCCATACCCTTGCTACTGCGGAGTGTCACCTCCAAGCTTTCTCTTTTTCCTTTCCCCAGCTCCAGAGCTGCAGGAAGAGTCAGTGTCTTCTGTGATGACAGTGGCAGGGGAGTGACAGGCAGGCTGGGTGGGGGTGGCTGATGGTGAGCAAGCCTATTGACGGGATGGGATGACTAAGAACCAGCTGGCTAATTAAAGCACAGCAGTAGGAGGAGCAAAGTATTTAAGGGTGCCAGAGAGAGAGAGAGATGCCTCCACAAATTTCTTGTTACACGTCAGCAGCCAAGTGACTGGGCAACACAGTGGAAGGTTTCCTTAACTCTTTTGTGGCTTTTATGAGTGAAATCAAGGGACTGAGAAAATGGCACCGTTAACTGAAAAGCCTGAATCAAGGTAAGGACACCAGTATGGTTTTTTTAGTCACAGTCAAAGCGAGCCCTCCTAGAGCTGCTGTGAGCTGAACTCCCAGGAATTTACATGGCACTGGCATATGCTAATATGCGGAGTGGGTAGGTCTGTTGGGTCAGTACACACACTGGTTTTCAGACTGCATGTTTCATTTGGATGGGTATTTCCAATTGCTGCTTGAAAAGAGAGATGTCAAGGTTGTCATTACATGGGTTTGTGTTTTCATTAAGGGGAATGGGCAGTACTTACCCTCATGACTGGATCTTTTTCCTGACTATTTTTATGGGGAAAAGGGATTGAAAGCAATTCCTGAATGCTGTTTCTGAGGCTGTTGCTAAAATGAAAGTGATGAGAATGGATGTGGAGTTCTCAGCAATATGTGAATTTGGTCACCTGAGGCTGGAGGAGTCAGAGGGAAATGAAATGAGGACTGGCTTCTGGCATGTGACTTTCTGCTATTTCTGGAGACACTTTGAATGTCAGGCTGTTGCTTAAGCCAGCAGTTTGAGTTTCTTGGGGCGTTTTCAGTCCTGAGTAGTGGAGCAGTCACTATGTTCTTCATTCCAGCGTGTAGGTGACTTCAGAGGCAGCACAGTCCAACAAGGCTAGCAATCCAGTGCTCCAGCCTGAATTCCCTGGCAGGCACAGGTTTGCTGTCTGGCCTTGGATACATGACAGTGACCAGCCTTCTGAGTTTTTCTGGGACCTTTTTGTGCCTAATATTCAGGTAGATGAATCGGTTCCCTGGCAGTTTTTTCTAGTGTAGCGATGCTTCCAGGTTGGCAAAGGCTAAGGGGAATGACCCTGTCTAATTTTAACTTCCAACACACCTTTGACGAGCCTAAGGATGCAAGTATTGTATGCCTGGCTCCCCATATGTGTTGGCTAGACTTAGCTTTATGTGGTTCCCTGGAGGCCATTGCAGCTGTATGTAAATGAGACCAGCTTTCAAACTAGTTTTGCTTATTCTGAAAGTATAAAGAGCAGCCTGTAACACTGATACGTGCACCTTTTTACACTGTGCCAGCTCAGCTCATTTCAGATGTTGCATAGAATAGAGGCCTGAATCTTCCCTCTTTGTGTAAAATAGGAATATCACCTATATGCCTTGAACAGTGTTAGCTGTTCCTTAGTGAGTGTTCATGCAGAGCTTCAAAACTGCTAGTGCTAGCAGAGGTCATAACTGAAAATTGATGTTTGGTGTGGTTGCCACAGTGAGCACTCATTAATGCCTGTGCAATTCCTCTGCCTTACACAGCTAAGAATCTTGGGATGTGTCTGATGTGGTATAAGGTGATTTGTAGCATTAAACTATCTGTTTTATATGTCAGAGGTGCATCAGAATCTTCTCTCTACCCTCATTTTTGTGAAATGTTTGTAATCTGTATTTGAACTTTGTGACAGTGGTCAATCTGTAATTAGTATTTCTACTTAATGCGACTTCCTCTTATTTACTACTTCACTGAGGGTGTGTGACAGAGGTGAAGACAGCCTTTGTAGTCTTTGTTACACAAAATCATGCAAGAGAAGCTGCTGGATGTTGTTTAGATGATCTAATTGATCATCTTTATAGAATGCCATTCACTACAGTAAATGCAGTGTAGTGTTTGTGTCCCTCAATCCCACTGTCAGCTGAATGGATCCATTGTTACGCATAATGAGGGCTTCTGGAATTTGAGTCTGTTTATTTACAGCAATTGTTCCGCAGAGGCACAAGTGGCCATGTATCAGAGGTGTGCAGAGAGTTCAGTGCAGTGTGCAGAACACCCCAGCTGCACAGCTCTTACAAGTAGTCTCACAACAGCTTGAATTCAATGAATCTTCCATTTCTTCCAGCTGAAGTATAAAACCATCATCCTCTTGGCTAGGTACAGTCATTGCAGATTGTCTGAAACATTCCCCTTTTTTGCAAAAAGGTAAATTTGGTGTCATTGAATTAATTACCCCATAACTGTAAACAAAACCCAATTGTGGTAGTTCCAAGCTCCCTGCCCAAATTCCTGTATGAGTCTCAGTTAAGTGTCCTTGAACGGTCCCAGGTCGTGGTATGCTGTTAAATCATTTACAGCTTTCCCTTTGGAGCTGGCGGCCTGAGAGCTGTGCTCTACAAGTTCCCTTGTATAGGATGTACATCTGCTTGTTTGTAAAGTGCTTCTGTCTGCGAGGTGTTAGCATACATATCACAGATAAATCTGAGCATCCATCTCAGCTGCTGCTGCTCGCCAAAGCTGTGCCTTGTGTCTCCTGCTAAGATGAATACAAGATTTTATTTAAAATATCCTGTAAATTTTTATTTTACTTTCAGAAGTTTGAAATGTACGTGTGAGCTGCTTGGGCGTATAGGTGTGGCACAAAGGCTTGTTTCTTTAGCAATCGTGAATGACACATGAGACACAGCTACTGTCACCATCATCTCAGCCATCAAATACACAAACCAGAAGGCAGTCATGACAGACTGGGGAGGAAGTCAAAGCCCAGTTACAGTGTATTTAAAATCTGTTCTCATGAGAAGAAATGTTTTCGACTGTAAGGCTACTGATAAGAGCAGTTAACTTATCCAGAGGGAGCCGGTGATGCACTGCATGTCAAGTTACTCTTCTGTCTGCTCGGTGCCAAACAACCCTCTGGACGGCAGTTTTCCAAGCCCTGTGTCTGTAGCAGAGCAGGAGGTTGATGGCTCAAGCAGGAGCCACCTTTCATCTCCACAACCCTGCAGGTATAAGTCATTGTCACTTAATGAAGGTTCAGGTGCTGGTGTGACATTATTCTACTCTGTTTCTTTGCAGGGAGGTCCCTGGAGATATCAAATCACTATCTGAACCAGTGCTGATTGTAGAATTATTTTTAGTAGACAGGCCAGAATTAGAATGGACCAAAAAAGTGGATTTACCTTTTACACTTTGCTTTTCAGCTGTTGGGCATGTCAGCTCTATGCTTTGCTCTCTGGTTCTGTGACATTAAGCAGAGTTTAGACTTTGGACTGTCAACCTTTTCAAATATTCCACTATTTGCCAGGTTTTAATAAGATGAGTGACAACATGCAGACCGATTGCTTTGGAAATGGTTGTTTACAGGCTTGAAAAATGAAGACCCATAGGTGCAATCATTTTCTAAAAGTGTGTGGATGGGGGTGAGCGCAAGGCAGGAGGGCTGCTTAAACAGAAAAATTGTGTTGGTGCAAAACAATTTAGCTGTAGCTGTTCATGCATTAAATTTAGGTTGCAAATCAGAAACAGCATTCAAGCCATAAGAGGAATGAGTTCTGGAGCAGGCTTCCAGGGGGGAGCAGTGGAGGCAGGAAACCTTACCAGTTTTAAGCTGGAATGTGAAATGTTCTTGCTAAGGATTGTATGACACATTTGCCTGCAATAGCATGGGAGTAGGCCTGATGGCCCAGGAGATCCTCTTCTGCCCTCTGCTCCAAAAATGATGACCTTGAACAGAGTTAACTCAGGTTGCAGATAAACTTTGTTTACTCTGAAATTGATGACTTGGTTCAAAAACATCCCTGAGTTCTTAAAGCAGCTGTATCTCCTAGTTTATATTTCCTGTTTGACTTTTATTATTCAGAGTGGCACGTCCCACTTAAATTGCACAAAAGCTGGCACATATGCCCAGGATAATTTAATTTGTCCCATTAAGAAGGAAACAAACATGCATCGTATTAAAAAAACAAACAAACAACAAAAAAAACACCCACAAAACGGAAAAGCAGTAAAACTGCATATGAAATGTGCTATGTTTATTTATTTTAACTGTTGTAAGTTCAATTATTTATAAGCACACCATATCCAAGCTCCTGTTCTATGCTGCCATTTGTTTCATTTAGCGAGCTTTCGCTGCTCCCTTCCTGCAGTCTGAACACTCGCTGAAGAGTGTGTGGAGGCTATTGTCTTGTACAGAATTGGTATGATTCTTCTATATGCACTGCTTGCTTTTTCGTAGTCTTTTATGACATTTATTCTTAGGAGCATAATGTCTTCTGAAGGAATGACAGGATGTTCTTTAACCCTTAAGATAAAAATGACAGGCAACAGATTTCTGTCTGTATTTTTGGGTAAGAGAGTAATGATACTTGGAAAGACCGCTGATTGCCTGGGTTAACCTGGAGCTGCCTCCTGTATTCTAGTTATTTTTCTTGCCACATTTTATGTGATACAAACTGAGAAGTACAGAGAAGACAGGCTTTCCAGCAAGTTCCTTTCAGCAGAGGAACCTCCTGGTAGGAGGCACTGGCTGCAGTGCAGCCCTTTCCCCACTTTCCAGATTTGGGACTGTACATTGCTGGCAGAGCTGGTTGAGCAGGACACCTGGATCAGGGACACTGATGGCAGTGCAAGAAAAGGTCCAAGCCAGGGAGTAAACAAACGTATGCTGTCAGTGATGTGTGAGACCTGACCGGGTGAAAAGTAAGTTTTGCGATTGCTGATCATCCCTTAAGTCTGAAAGCTTACCATTTTTCTAAAAGCCTCAACGTCAAGATTATACTAATATAAATAAGAATTTTATTTTTCTTTTAAGTGTAGCCACAAGACATTTGAAGGTCTTGTAGATATAGGGAGAAAACTTTGAAAATGTAAAAAACACAGAACTAAGAAGATAAAGCAGGAGTCCAAATCTCGGGAACGTAAGGGACCTGCCCAATAAATTTTGAATGCTCATCTCATGTTTAGTAGTTGTTTTAAAATCTTATGTGACTCATCAGAGCTGTCAATAATAACAAGAGAAGAAACAAAAGGAAATTACTTTTCCCCCCATACACATTAGACCACCAAAAATAACCACCGCCTGCAACTCTTAGCTGAGATACCAGTGACTTAAAAGCGTGTGTCCTTACTCAGAACTATTAATGAGCTGTTTGTTACCCCCTGCCATTGTAGGGGGAGTACTCGAATGTTTAGAGCATGTGAGATAATCCAGAGATGTGCTGTACAGAAGTAGTTGCCACTTATCTGCATTCCTCCTAAATAGGCTTCTAAATGCACTGCTCTCTTTTCCACACCAAGTAGGGTAGGAGCTGCAGCCTTGGAAGAAATGTGCTGGGGGTGAAAGGGAGGAAGGAAGCGTTAAATGTTCATCTAGAAGTATGACCGAACTGGCAAGGACTTGGTGGATGTTACGTGGGGACATTGGCACATTCAGGGTTACAGCTGCTGGCTTATGCCCCGAGGAATTCATTACCTTTCATTGTGTTTTGCACGTCTGCAGCTTTGAAGCCTTTGTTGCTATGTCTGTCACATTTCAGGAAAGGCATGAATTCCAGTCTGGCAAGGAGACACTGCTTAGGTGGTTGGAGCAGGGAGCTGAGGCTGAACACTGGGGGATTTTGGAGGCTTTAGTTTGATATTTATTTAATAATTTAATTATTTATTTAATTTATTTTGCCTGATCTTGCAGTACCAGTTCCTCTGTTTTTAATATTGACGCGAGGGATCTCATTTTTGGTTCCCTTTGAGCTGCTCCCTTCTGAGATGCTGTTGTGTTTGTGTCTACAGGAAGTTCTCAAAGGGAACTGGGGGCAGCAAATGTTTCCAGATCCACCTGCTCCCACAGCCCACGGACAGCCTGTCTGGCCAACCTGGCAGGGACCACTGTGTTTAAGGATGTACCATCCAAACACTCAGGACACTCGGACTTTCAGCACACATCTTCCCAAGTGTTATAGAGGGCAACACTCTGCTATAGTGGGGCCCTGGATCCAGATGTGCTGTCTGGCTGGACCATGTATCTGGTCCCAAGAGCAGCCTTAGGGCTAAGATAGGCCTAATAAGACTTTGGAATGTGGTTTGGGTTAAGTATATGGGAGACAGGTAGAACAACTCTGTAACCCTGATGCAAAAAGGCACTGAGGCATGTTTTCAATTCCAAAGTCTACCATTATTTACTCAATCTAAACAGCAGTTATTTCTACCTGTGTGCAGCAAATCTGTGCACAGATCCTCAACTCTTCAAAATCAACTTTTAAATGGAGTTTCTGGAGTTACACCAACCCAGTTACGTATACACACCTGCACCTCCCCCTGGCTTTTTTATCTTGTATACCAGAGGAAAGCATGCAGTCTTTTGGGGATGCTTGGAGAGGAAGAAACTTTCTGTTGACTTGTGTGAAGCCGATGGAGGGTGTCAGTGCCGAGTCAGAACTTCTGGGTACCAGCAACTACCTCAGCTTCAGAAAGGCTTTAATGCTAAAGCTGATTTGAGACTTACTGCAGTACTGCCCCTTCTTGTAGCTTTCTCCCTGCCATGTGGAGGGACTTGTATTTATCTAGTGAGTTTAACTCATAACAATTTTCCATGTGTAGAATGATGTTGTATTACTTACAACCCTCCTTAGCCTGGATAGCCTGTCATGTTAGCCTCTTTCTTTCTGTTGTGCTCAGTTTCCGTAACTGAAACGTACCGAGACAGGAAAGACCATTATTATTAAGTACATTTGTTTAAGTGTACTTAATGACAGGCTGTGTCAATTTTTGCTGTTTCAGGGTACTTGCTGCTAATATGAAATAGTAGAAACAAAAAGCAGATACTGTATGGGCACACCTTTAAGTTGGGCTCAGCTTTTGTTGTTGACTGGTTTTAGACTGTGCCCTCCACTTCACACTGTTTTACTGAGATCAGTTTGGAGTTAGGCTGCATCCTGCTGGGCCTTCACCAACCCGTGATGTATATCTTATGTGGAAATTTTAATGAAGAAAATACTTAAATAATTAACGGTTGGCAGCTGTTGCTAAGGTGGCGTGCTAGAGAGCCTGGATATCAGCTGATTTTAGACTGATGCAACTATCTTTGCATGTTGAATTTTCTTTTCTTTCCCTTGGAGTATCTGTTGAACATCCTCATTGTATTCTGCCTGGTATGAAACAAATACTAGTTAAGAATGGGGATGCTTGAGGTAAGAGAACAAACTTAATGCCCTGAAGGCAATTTCTACCTCTTACAATGTCCCACTCCTGCCTCCAGTCCATGTAACAGGAAAACAAGGATCTCCAACTCTCTTGTTTTATTTTCTTGTTTTTCTGGGCAAATTTTCCCTGTTCTTCACAGGTTAGGGTCTTTGTTTAGGCATGATGTTGCAGCTTCAGATACCTGTTTCTGTTCGTGTCACAGAAGCCATTAATTGGCTGGAGTTGCACTTGATCTCACTCTCTTTAGTGCTAAGTGTTTGGTGGTGGTGGTGGGGGGGAAGATTTAAACACAAAATTAGAGGGTTTGTAATTCAACCTGGGGCCTTCAGAGTTGAAAGATCTTGGCAAACACAGACCCATTTTGTAGAAATGCTGCTCTTTGACTCTTCAAACCAACATCTGTGGTGTGACATGGTTATCTGTTCATTTGCTGAAGGTATGGAGTCCCCACAGGAGTGGGAACTGGGTATGGATAGGCCCCACAGTTGTCCTCCGTGGACTGTCATGACTATGAAAAGTGACTTTTTTCTCTTTTCGTCTCCATCTGGTAGTTTTTATCTTGGGTTGGTAATTCCACTGCCTTTGGTCCCAGGAGGATTAAAGCTTCTAATTTTAAAGTTTCACTAACTGGAGTCTGATCCTGAAAATACCAGCACTACTGCAGGACTGGAAATTATTAGTGCGGTAGTTAATATGCATTTTGACAAATATATCTCTTTTGTATTATGGCATCTTTTAAAGGAGAGATTGACTTTGATCTGAGCAACAGATTGCCATGAAATCTGGCAGTGGTCTGAGGTGATGGTTTTAGCTTAAAGCTTTTACTCTCACTGATGTTTTTTATTTTTTCTTAAAGGTGGTGCACATTTTATATATTGGAAGCTAGCCAGATTTACACCTTGCCATATATAGACTCTTAGGCTTTAATCAGTATCTTACAGTTTAATATTTAGGATTAGTCTTAAAGTCTGAAAGTAGTACCTATGTTGGGTGGAAATACTCTTTAATTTACGGTAATCATCAGAAAGAAAATGTAACTGGTGGTTGACATAAATCCATTTGGGTTTTCAAACTAAATTTTTTGACGAAGCTGTGACTATTACCTTGATATTGTGATAAATGTTCAACATCATGTCCAGTGCTATCTGGGCAGACATGAAACATAACATAAGCCTTCTGCCTTTCATTTTAAACAGAGATAAACAAAATCCAGAAGTGAAAAAGGCAAGTCCCTCTGCTACAATGAGCTCTGGTAAGTCTGTGTTGTTTTCTCCTTGCCCTCC